>NC_090736.1:84303705-84336205 GCF_036898095.1 Palaemon carinicauda
ATACAGTATACATGAAAGGTCAACGGACCCCATGTGTGGGTGAAGCTTAATTTTTAGGATTGATTTTCGATTGTAGGCTACATTGGTTCCTCACTTAAAGGCGGTGAAAACTAAATGTCTCGAGGTTCTAAATCTTTTATAAGTATTGTCCCGTACATCATGGGGGCAGACCGTAAAACACTTTTAAAATTATACAAGGCCTTAATTTTTCCCAAAATTAGTTATGGGTGTGAAATATACTCCTCAGCCACCACAACCGATTAAAGATATTAGATTCAATACATCATGCTTGTATTAGATTATCAACAGGAGTACTTAGAACCTCACCTATCCCAAGTCTCCTTGTTGATGCTGGAGAGTTACCTCTAGACCATTACTGAATGTCTTCCATTATTCAGTATTAGTTTAAGTTACAAAGATTCCCCAACTCTAGCCTTTCAGACTGCAAGCCTTGTAAGGCACTCAACATACTTTGAGTTGCACCCAAAATCTCCTCAACCTTATGGCTTTCGGGTAAAACAATAATTAAACAGTCTTGATATAATTAGAGGTAATATGCTTCTATTTAAGATAACATCAACCCCTCCGTGGAAATTACCAGAGATATCTTTTTGTAAATATTTTAGAAGCTAGGTCTCTTTTTATGGAACATGTTGAAGAGCATAGGGAATCAACTTTCATATATACCGATGGCTCCAAATCTGATGCTTGCGTTGGATTTGGAGTATAAAGTAGTTCTTTCAACTGTAGATGTGCACTTCTTCCTCTAATGTCTTCCATATTTACTGCTGAATTATATGACATACTAACCGCTATTGAGAAAATAGCGTTAAAAGAGGAGGGCAATTTTACTATTTATAGTGATTCAAGAAGTGTCCTTCAAGCTTTAGAAGGTTTTAATTCTTGTAACCCCTTAGTTTTGAAGATTTCAGAGTGGCTTTTAATTATTGGCCTAAAAGGTATAGCTGTCTGATTTTGCTGAGTTCTGCCCCACGTGGGTGTGTTTGGAAATGAAGAGGCAGATTTACTGGTAAAGAGTGCTGCAGACGAGTTGCTACCAAGAAGGTATGCCATTCTCTGTAATGATTTTTTTTACCAGCAATTAAGAATTCTCTTTATAACAATTGGCAAAAGCATTGGGATACTTTTACCGAAAATAAAATGAGAGAAATTGTGATTATTATATCCCCTTGGAGGTATAACGGTATGCCCCGAAAGTGGGAGACTACTCTTTGTTGTCTCCGCATTGGTCACACTCGGATGACACACAAGTTTCTGCTGGCTGGCCAACACCAACCATATTGCGAAGACTGTTTAATACCTTTGACAGTGAGGAATTTGTGTACTGAATACCCCACATATAGCACAGAAAGAAATAGATATCTGTTTGAGGCTCGGGGTGAGGATAGCAGGTTCATCCTTGCCAAGATGCTTGGACATGATGTGTCGTACAATGCTAGTGACATCTTTAAATTTATATCAGAAGCAGGTCTTCTTAATGCAATTTAACTTTTATAACATATTTAGTTTTCTGGTTTTAATTGGATATTCTTCTAATCTTTATTTATAATAAACAATACTGGCGTCAATGACCTTCGATGTCAGGATGCCAGAGAACTTAAAATCATTCAGTTCAATTCACCAACACATCAGCGTTAGCCTACTCGCTGGAGCTCTCCACCTTGTCAGCCTTCTTCATTGGGATAACATAATGAGCTCTTAAAAAATTACTCACTTCACCAGGAGTACTGTGAAACTTGGTTATAGCAGCAAAAGAGCCAAAAGAGCAGCCATTGCACTTTGTTACGTTGGTCTCCATAACGTACACCCAACACGTAACAGTTATCATCATCATTATCCTTATCATTACTTGCTAAGCTACAACCCTAGTTGTAAAAGCAGGATGCCATAAGCCCAGGGGCTCCAACAGGGAAAATAGCCCAGTGAGCAAAGGATACAAAGAAAAATAAAATATTTCAAGAACAATAACAACTTTAAAATAAATTTGTTCCGTAACCGAAATACAAACCACGCTATTTACAAAGGGTATTACTTTTAGCGTAGCTGAAATGGCGAGCCATTAGAATTTAACGAGGGTATATTACCCCCGCGCTAGTTAGCGGGGGGGTAGGGGAGTGGTAGCTAGCTACCCCTCCTCCCCCTCACACACAGGTGAATACTCACTTTCACTTTTGGCTCGGACTGTGACAGACGTCTCTGTCTTGGTCCTCGCTTGGCAGCCATTGTTTGTTTTGTCTTTACTTAATCGCTTACTTTTCATTTACTCAATATATATGTAAACATGTTTTCATGTTTGTATATATATTTGAGTATAGAAATAAGTAAGTTTCCTTTTCAGATGTGTGTGTGTAGTGTACGATATCTACGTGGAGGCCTCGGCAGTTAGGCCACCACGGCGTATTTTTATGGGTGGCGATCGAGTTTGACTTATGTCTTTCTCTCTCTCTCTCTCTTGAGGTCGTTCACCCTTTTACTACGTGTTACTACGCCCTTGTATCCTAGCTTCCTTTCCGTGTGGGGGGTTGCTACGCCGTACGTTTGTCTCAATTAGTTATGAATCTAATTGTAGTTGTTTTTTGTTTTTCAGCTTGTAGAACGATTCCTTTCGGGGTTTTCGTTCTTTCTTTAGGGTTCATTCATTTTTAAATTACATAATTACATAGTTACATAATTATAATTGTTATAATTCTGTTTTGGTTACAGCTCTCCTTCCGCGAGTGTAAGTGGTTGTGAGGGCACGTGCCTGTTGTGTAATTCTTGTTCCTTTCCCTCAGGATTCCTCTTCGGAGCCTTCCCGGGGGAATGAATGTGTACTAATATTATTTGTTTTATTTTTTTACAGTTACCGATCTAGTTCGTTTCTGTAATATAGCAACGGTGTGAGCTGTCTGGTTGAGTCCTGGGGATTCGGCTGTTGCTGCCTCCCCCCTTGTATTTTCGTCAGGGGCGTGTCTCCTTCTACTGGTAGTACTCCCGTGACGACGGACAGCTCTCCAGTTCATTTTAGAACACTCAGGAGGCTTGCCTCCTTGGGCGGATAACTTTCCTTCCGAGGGAAGTTTTTTTTTCCTGTCCAGGCTTGAGTTTTTCCCTTTTTGGGGGGTTCTTCTCTTGCCTTTTTTTCGTGCGACTATGCTCTTGGTGCTGAGCGGTCGCACCTGCAGTTTCGCTCAAGGGGCTGGGCAACTGCAGGAGCTCCTCTTCGGAGGATTGCTCCTTTTAGGTCACTGGCTGACCAGTCTCTTACACGAAGTGTTTCTCTTTCGTTCGCGAGAGAGTACATTCATAGAGACTCCTCTTCGGAGGTTTCTTCTGTTGCTGTTGCTGTTGGCCTCCCTCGCCGTAAGGCCCTCCGTCCGCCTCGTCGTAAGGGCCTCTCATCTCCCTATAAGGGTGCTTGAGGCGCCTTTTTGGATCTCCGTTTGCAGCCTACAACTCCTTTTTCTCGATCTTCCGCCTTGGTGCAGATGGACAGCAGTCTGATCTCGTCTTCCGACGGGCAACGGTCTTCCCGACGGACAACGGTCTTCCCGACGGACAGCGGTCTTCCGACGGACATCAGTCTCCCGGCGGACAACGATCCCTTCGGGGCAAAGGGTTGCCCCCACGGGGGTTCTTCCCTTGCGTGTCAGGGTTTCCCTGCGCGCCCTTCTGCTCATCAGCGCTCTCCTGTTCGTCAGCGCTTTCAAGATGATCTTCCCTGCGGTTCCTGTTGGTTCCTGTTACGCGCCCTGTGCGCCCACGTTCGCCCTCGCGATCTAGAACTTCGGTTCAGGTCAGGGTCAAGGACTCTTCTTCTTTGCGCAGGCTTCCACGCGTAGCCTTCTGCTCGTCAGCGATCATCAGCTCGTCAGCGATCATCAGCTCGCCAGCGATCATCAGCTCGCCAGCGATCATCAGCCCGTCAGCGATCATCAGCTCGCCAGCGATCTCCGGATCGCCCACGTGTGTTACAGCCGGCACGCCAACGTTCTCCAACACTTCTGAAGGAACATGGTTCGCCAGCTACTAGCTCACCTGCGCATGCTGATCGCCATCACGCGACCCTCAACTGCGGATTCTGATCGCCATCGCGCGACCCTCAACTGCGGATGCTGATCGCCATCGCGCGACCCTCAACTGCGGATGCTGATCGCCATCGCGCGACCCTCAACTGCGGATGCTGATCGCCATCGCGCGACCCTCAACTGCGGATGCTGATCGCCATCGCGCGACCCTCAACTGCGGATGCTGATCGCCATCGCGCGACCCTCAACTGCGGATGCTGATCGCCATCGCGCGACCCTCACCTGCGGATGCTGATCGCCATCGCGCGACCCTCACCTGCGGATGCTGATCGCCATCGCGCGACCCTCAACTGCGGATGCTGATCGCCATCGCGCGACCCTCACCTGCGGATGCTGATCGCCATCGCGCGACCCTCAACTGCGGATGCTGATCGCCATCGCGCGACCCTCACCTGCGGATGCTGATCGCCATCGCGCGACCCTCAACTGCGGATGCTGATCGCCATCGCTCAAACCCTGCGCATGCTGATCACCATCGCGCGACCCTCAACTGCGTATGCTGTTCGCCATCACGCGATCGCCCACCTGCAGATGCTGTTCGCCATCGCGCGACCGCCAACCTGCGCATGCTGATCGCCATCGCGCGACCCTGGCATGCTGATCACCAACACGCGACCCTGCGCATACTGATCACCATCGCGCGACCCGGCGCATGCTGATCACTGCTCGCGATCGCTCACCTTCGCATACTGCTCGCCAACGCACGATCGCTCACCTGCGCATACTGCTCGACCATCGCGTCGGCATAACACAACGCGCCATCGCCAACCTGCGCGTTAGCGCTCACCAGCTCACCACCGATCGCTTGTTGATCCATATCGCCAGCGGTCCTCCTCGCCCACGCGGCAGCGCATTTCCTCACCATCGCGCTAACGCTTGCGTTCGCCGCCTCGGACTCACTCTCCTCCACCTGCCCACCCTCACGACCGCTCGCCTGCGCGCCCGCGCGACCGCGTGACCGCTCGCCCGTGCAACCGCGCGACCGCTCGCCCGTGCGACCGCGCGACCGCTCGCCCGTGCAACCGCGCGACCACTCGCCTGCGCGCCCACACGCCCACGTGCCTGCACGTCTACACTCATGCTCTCCAATGTTCGCCCACGTGCGAACCAACGGTTTTTTCCATCGCGCAGACGGATGGTGTTCCGTCGCGCGAACCTACAGTGTTTCTTCGCACAAATGTCGGCTTATTTCTTGCAGTATCCATTGCTCGTCTATGGGTTATCGCTCGCCGACCACCAGGAATTCCCGTCGCGCGAGCTCCAGGGCAATTGCGACCACGATTCCCAATGGGGTTTTCGCAGCATGACCAGCCTGGCGAGTTCTTCTGGAGCGTATTTCCAGAACACTGCCTCACCCCGTAAACACAGAGCATGGCACTTGCAAGAATAGGAGAAACTTAAGGGAGATCTGAGCAACACTCCTCTATTCCTGAACCTGGGTTAGCCCTTCCCCGTCATTCCCTGGAAGGATTTTTGGCGGGGGGGCTTTCCGTTCGAGATTTCTCCATCGGACAAGGGGTGACTGCTTACCTCTTCCTCTGGGAGCTTACCAGGTTCTTTCCCTCCTCGGTTACGGCCCGAGGTTTGGTTCAAGGAAGCTACAGGAAGATCAAGGGTACTTTCCTCCTCTCGAGCTCAGGCACCTTGGCCTTTCGTCGTTAAGTATCTAACTTGCGGACAAGCTCGATGTTGTACCATCTGGACGCGCTGACTGAGGGCTTCCTTCGGGTGTCTCATCTGTGGAGGTCGACGACCTCAGACACCCTTCCATCCTTGAGAAGAGTTTGTTTGTGCCCAAGGACAGAGACTTAGACAGCTGCTGTGAGGAGTAAATCGACTTCCGGTTTCACTCCTCCAAGGCGCTTTCTTCCAGACTCTGCAGGGCTCCCGCGCCCTTTTCTTTCAACCACGTCGGCCTAAGTTATCGGCTACGACAACTGGGACAAGGTGTCCAATTGCAGTTTCCTCCTGTCAGGAACAGATGGCACGGGAGACTCCCCCGGGGGGGGGCATAGTCCTAAAAGGAGTTCACGAACTCTAGGATTGCAGGTTTTTCGCTGGGAGGATGCTTAAGGTTACTCATCCGAATGACAGCTTCCCGATGCCCATTCCCGCACAATCTCTGTGAGTAGCCAAGGATATCGCGCTTGCCGTCTCTGTCAGCGAATTCAGTGTCTCTGAACCTCTATGCCATAGCGTCAGCAGAGTTGCCCGGTTGGGCAGAATGATCCATACCTTAGGCGAAGGTCTTCCTTAGGATCATCGACGGCTTCACCCCCGGCCCCCTCAGTCGATCCTTTCTTGTAGAAAGGATCTGAGAGGGGATGTCCATAGTCGACCTCTCAGCCCTGATCAAGTTTGTCGAACAAACTTCATCCAGCGTAGACCAGCAGAATCGATCAGACTGGTAACGAGGCGACAGGACTCCTTAAACCCTGGATCGGAAGGACGGGTACTTTCAGTTTCCATTCCATCCATCTTCCAGGGTGCTCGTCGAATTCAGCCTAGACTGCAAGTATTCCTGCTTATGATGCAGTGTGGCTATCCCGCCGTGGCATAGCAGGTTTGTTTCCCCAGAGAACTCTCCCTACCTTCCTCTTGGCCGCTCAGGTGCAGGCTTCCGCCTCCTCTGCTGTTTGGAGGGCTGGTCAACTCCGGTAGGCTCGGGTTTCGACCTTCTTCAGCGCCGGGACAAGCTTCCGGATGCTTACCATGAGTGTGGGCTCATGGTATTTTGCTTGGAGCCTTCTCTTCCTCTGCCTCAACATCTGGAGTATCTGGCCATGATATTGAGTCAACCGCCTTACCACATTGGAAACCCCGCTTCTCGTCCGTCCAGCGAGGTTAAGCAACATCCTCCGAGCCTTCCTTTCGGTTGACTGTGGCAAGACTGAGGAGAGTGGCAGTACCTGTTCTCAGTCAAGCAGAGCTTTCAGCCCTACCTTGGAACGTTTCCTAGTTCTTCTTTCCTTATTGACCCGTCTATAGTCCGAACGGTCGCCTCAGGATAAGTTCCATGTGGGGCGATCCAAGTTCCGGTGGCTTCAGGCAATGTTTAACCGGACTCCCTGGCCCTATGGGACCAGCGGAACTATTAGACCTGCAATGGGTGTTGACCTATGGAGCCTCTTGATGGTAGTGGATATTCTCGTCCTTTCCCCACATTCTTGATGCGGTTCTCGGACTCGTCAAAGGAAAGGGGGGGGGGGCATGTTCCGGTCCAGGCCTATGGTCAAGACCTGAAGGATACCTCTCCATCATTCAGGCAGGCTTAGGGGCCTTAGTCTGGCCCCTCTTCAGATCCTACAGCTCCTGCCGAGTCGCCCCGTTGCCCGTCGACTTCATTCTAACCAGCAGGGGACGCATTTTCACACCTTCACATCTTGCAGTAGAGATACTGGGATGATTGAGATTCTCTCAATACCACCATCGGCTCTCTCATTCCAGGCAGGGGAATGTTTTCTCTCAGACTATCCGAGCAGAGCCTCATAGAGAGAGTGTACCTAGGGGTCTTTGACCTTGGGTAACCAGCAAGTGCTGGTCTGGGGGACCTGATCGCGACAGCTTGGAACCTCAAGCTTCCGCTAGTCTCCCCCCCCAGTCTCAGACCCCGAGACTCTGGCAAGATGCATTCCGGTGATGGTGGGACAACTTCGACGCCTGCGTCTTCCCTCCTTTTTGTCTGCGGACAATGGGTCTCAACAAGACCAGGTTGTCTGTCAACCTTTCAATGGGAGAGCTCCACTGGGACTATGCGCAGAACGGTTTCTGGACCCTCTGCTTCCCCTGACGGAACTCCCGGGAGAGCTTCTCCCACGGCGCAGAATACTCAAGCAACCACACTGCGACATCTCTCCCGAACCGGGCCGTCGCTTCGGCTTCATGCCTGGAGACACTACGCTTCCTCCTCTAGAAGAGACAACCCGCTACAGTCGCGGTACGGAGGTCGCGTCATCTGCGATAGTCATCCACAGGGGTCTCCCAGGCAAAGTGAAGAGTCTAAGGTGGTTGGTGCCGTGGGAGATATACCTCTTCCCTTGAGGCCTCTTCTCCAGCAATAACGGTCTTATTGCCTTTCGGCGGGAGGAAACTCCTTTCCGCTCTCGGCAATGAAGCCTGTCGCTCAGCCTTTCCCTGACCTTCAGGCTTAAAGGAATAACTTTTTCCTACCCGCTGGATCTATCCTCGCTCATGCGAAGCTACGATCGTCCCTGCCCTAGTCGGAGGAAGACCTCCAACTTGGAGCATGGCTCGGACTTTTAGTCCTTTAAGAGATCTTCTCAAGACCCTTTTACGACAGGCCTCGGATTGTATTCCGCCTTGGGTCTTCTGCTCACTCTGGCCACGGCCAGTGTGTAAGCAATCTTCTTGGTCTCTTACTACTCCCCCCTTTCTAAGGAAGAGGGGAAGGCAACATTCAGGCTCGCTCCTGAGTTGTTGGCTAGACTCAGAATCTGAGGGTCCCGGCCCTTCGGTCCGATTCATTCAAGATTTCGAGTCTCCATTCTGTGTCTGATGTCCCAAGACCTTCTCTTTCTTGCCAGTAAGGAATCGAGAGGTTAGCGCTGGGAACAGCTGCAGTTTGTCCTCAGTTGCAGCCGATTTGGGAACACAAGGAGGACATGGGGGGAGAGTCACCAGTATACCTCTTCAGCCCGGACTCAAGGACATTCATCTCGACCTGTCTTCAGACCCTCCCCCTTCATGTCGCCCTACAGCACGATGTTGGATACATCGCAACGTCCCTCGCCTTAGAGTAATACTACTCTGTGACGCAGGTGCTACAAGCTGGAGTCTGGAAGCGTCTGATGACCTTCGCAGCCCGCTTCCTGCAGGGCGTGACCCACAGGAGTCTCGATAGGTTGTCTATCGCTCTGTGGTGGCTACACAACAGCTGGTCTAACCTCAGGCTCCTTTTTGGACAGGTAGCAGAAGGTTGAGGGCATTATCAGGTTTTAGTCTGCATGAACGAAAGAAGTATGTCTGGCCCTTACTTCTTTCTTCATCATCCCCTCTACGGGGAAGCAGCATCCTGGTCTCTGCATAGCTGACCTCGAACCTCTGCAGGTAAACCATGCTTCCTTGTGTTCCGAGTATTGAGTCAATACTGTCGCGTCCCCCATACCCTGACGAGGTGGTATTGGGAACGTCCTAACCCAGAGTTCCTTCTGGAACTCCAGGTCAACTGCCTAGGACGGGTCACACTTCTTCCTTCACACACAAGCTTACGTAGGCCACATGGTTCCTTGCGGAGCAAGGAACTTGTGAGGTGCAGGGACTCCTTTTCTCGAGTGTGACTCACTCGGATTCTGAGTCCCCGGGTAAAGCCAAAGCCAGTATGGCTGGGGACTTTCCACCCTTCCTAAGGGATAAGTCACCCTTTGTAAATAGCGTGGTTTGTATTTCGGTTACGGAACAAATGACAAATTCGAAGATAATTTGTATTTTTCCTAACCATACAAACCTTAGCTATTTACACATATTTGCCCGCCAGCCCTGTCCCCCAAGACAAGTCCTACCTCTAAGTGAAAGTGAGTATTCACCTGTGTGTGAGGGGGAGGAGGGGTAGCTAGCTACCACTCCCCTACCCCCCCCCGCTAACTAGCGCGGGGGTAATACACCCTCGTTAAATTCTAATGGCTCGCCATTTCAGCTACGCTAAAAGTAATACCCTTTGTAAATAGCTAAGGTTTGTATGGTTAGGAAAAATACAAATTATCTTCGAATTTGTCATATTTCCTAATAAAACTATCAAAACTTAAACAAAAGGAAGAGAAATAAGATAGAATAGTGTGCCCGAGTGTACCCTAAAGCAAGAGAACGCTAACCCAAGATAGTGGAAGACCATGGTACAGAGGTTATGGCACTACCCAAAACTAGAAAACAATTATTTGATTTTGGAGTGTACTTCTCCTATAAGAGCTGCTTACCATAGCCAAAGTCTCTCTTCTACCCTTACAAGAAGAAACTAGCCACTGAACAAATACAGAGCAGTAGTTAACCTCTTGAAAGAAAAAGAATTTTTTGGTAATTTTAATGTTGTCAAGTGTATGAAGAAAGAGGAGAATGTGTTAAGAATAGGCCAGACTATTCTGTGTATGTGTCGGCAAGGATGAAATGAGCCATAATCAGAGAGAGGGACCCAATGTACAGTAGTACTGTCTCCCCAGTCAAAGGACCCAATAACTCAAAATCATGCAAAACAAGCTATGCACAAAAGCGCAAACAGAAGCAGAAACATCCGTCTTCTGAAATAGAAACAAAAAAATGAAATGCATCCCAGAGAATAACGTTTAGAGAAAAAAAGATTAGTTTTACCATTATTTATTGATTTGCTAGTAAATTTTCCCCACCCAAAACACCTATTTCCCACTGGGTGGCCCCATAATAGTATGATATATTAGGGTATATCATTACTTATTTATTTGCGATGGAAATAAAGGTAATTTGTTCCGTAACCGAAATACAAACCACGCTATTTACATTGGGTTTACTTTCGGCGTAGCTGAAATTGACGAGCCAATAGATTTTAACGAGGGTTAACTACCCCCGCGCTAGCTAGCGGGGCTAGGGGAAGGGGTAGCTTGCTACCCCTCCCCCCCCCCCTCCACACACCGGTGAGTTGTCTCACTTCACTTTTGGCTCGGACGCTGTGCAGACGTGACTGTCTATCATCCTCGTTGTTGACAGCCTTAATCTTTTTCTTTACTTTTCCTCAGCTGTGTGCTTGGAAGTTGGCCTCGCCCTTTAGTTCTCATCATGCGCAAGTGCCCTGGAATCGCCGGCCGCCCCTGCGGTACCTTCATGTCGGCAGTGGATACCGATCCTCACACCCTTTGCCCGCAGTGTCGAGGCCAACGGTGTGACAGGGAAGTAACAAAGTGAGTGTAGGGAGTGGTCTGCCTCCCAGTGGGAGAAGTTTGTCCGTCGGCGTAAGAAGAAGTCCAAGAGAGACCATTCCCATTCAGGGGTTGCCTTGAAGGAGGAAGGCTCCAGGGACTCTTCTTCCGCCGCCCAAACCTCCTCCAAAGCTCCCACTCGGCCGGCCTCTCGTGAGAGGCCTCCGAGTGGTAGCGCAGACCCTTGTTCTGTTTCCCGATCTCAGGGTGCGGGAGAGGGCGTCGCCTCCCATAGCGGGGCGGCTCCCCCTCCTCCCCCGGGGGAGGATTTTGATAACGTTGATAACTCTGTGTCTAACGATGATCTTTTTCAGCTTTGGGCTTCCTTGGGGCTTAAGGGCCTGCCCTCCAAGGAAGCCCTGTTTGACCTTATCCAGTTGGGGGCCGCTGTCAAACAGTCGCCGGTGATAGCAGAGGTAGACCCTCTGTCTATTGTCGACGTCGTGGTGGCAGAGGCTTCCGACGAGTCTGGTCAAACCTCAGCGGCTCCTGATGTTGCTGACGTTGCTGAAGGCTCTCCTCCCCCTTCCAAACATCCTTCGAAGGGGAAGGAGGGTCCCACGGTCTCTCCTGCGGCTACGTCTCCCCCTCGGGGGAGCGCTCTAACTGAGACTCCTCTTCGAAGGACCGACGATCCTGATGACCTCCCTCATGGCCGCCTTCGCCGTAAGGCTCGTCGTCCTCTTCGTCGCAGGGGCCTCCTGTCTCACTATAAGGGAGTCAAGAGGCGCCTCTTCGAGTCGTCTGCTCCTCCGTCCTCTGATGAGGATCCTCCTCGCCGGGAGCAGACTGTAGCAGCCACGTCCTTAGACCTCTCCGGTGATCGTTCGCGATCTCCTACGCCTGCCAGACCTTCCACCTCCTGCGCAGATGGCCAGCAGACTTCTGAACTCGTCAGCCGACGGGCATCGGTCCCTTCGGGGCAAAGGGATGTCTCCCACGGTGTGGGGGCTTCCCTTGCGCGTCAGGGTTCCCTGCGCGCCCTCCTGCGCGTCCACGCGCAGTAGCGCGTAAGCGCTCTCCATCTTTGCAGTCTCCTGACTCACCTCGCCAGCGCTCCCCTGTTCGTCAGCGCTCTCCTGCTCGCCAGCGCTCTCCTGATCGCCAGCGTTCTCCTGATAGTCAACGCTCTCCTGATAGTCAACGCCCTCCTGCTCGCCAGCGCTCTCCTGTGGACATCCTACAACCTCCTGTTCCTGTTGCGCGCCCAGCGCGCCAACGGTCACCTGAGCGCACAAGATCTCCTGCTCGTCAGCGCGCACCTGCGCATCCAGTTTCTGACACGCGACCTAGATCTCCAGATCTGGACGCAGGCAAGGATTTAACTCCTCCTCGCCCACGCGTTCCTGCTCGTCATCCTTCACCTGCGCAGCAGCGCACCCGGTCTCCTGCGCGCACATCCAGAGTTCCTGCGCGCCCACTCGCCTTCTCTTTCAGAGCCCGTTCACGAGCGTTCGCCTTTGCTCGTCGCGCCACCTGTTCCTGCGCAGCAGTCTACGCGTCGTCTTCCTGCGCGCCAGCGATCTCCAGCGCGTCAGCAATCTCCAGCGCGTCAGCGATCTCCAGCGCGTCAGCCCTCCCCTGAGCCTCGGCGATCTCCTGAGCGCCCGCGCGCAAGCGCTCTCCTACGCGTCAGCGCCACCTGGATCTGGATAGACATAGGTCTCCTGCGACCAGTTCGCCCACGCGCGGTCGTTCGCCTGCGCGTCCTACGCGCCATCGCTCTCCAACGCGCCATCACGCGCCAACGCACCATCACGTGCCAACGCGCCAGCGTTCACCGACGAGCTATCGTTCGCCGACTCGCCATCGCTCGCCCACGCGTCACAGGTCTCCAGGATACCATCGTTCTCCTGCGCCTTGCCTTTCACCTGGCTTTCAGCGATCTCCTGTGCACCCGCTCGTTCCTTCGCCCACGCACCAACGCGTTCCCTCGCCAACGCGCCCACTTGCCAGCTCGCCCACACACCCGCTCGCCAGCACGCCCACTCGCCCACGCGCCCACTCACCCGCGCGCGATCGCTCCCGCGCTCGTTTATCTCCGTGCGACTACGCGCCCGCGCTCCAGCAGCCCCTCGCGCGCGATCCATTGGAACCTCCCCCGCACGAGCGCCAGCGCGACCCCCGTTCTCGTCGCGTTCCACAGCTCGTGGCGGCAGCAGGGACGCGTGTTTCCAGATTGCAGTCAGGATCACCTCTGCGCAAGCGCAGGTCTCTCTCGCAGGACAAGGAAGAATCGTCAGAGAGGTCAAGGAAACTTTCTTCCCTTTCTTTTTTGCAGGTAGGCCCAGTTGCGTCCACTCCGAAGGGTCAGGAGATCCCCTTCCCACCAGCGGGAATTACGGACACTGCGTCCGTATCTCGTCAGTCTTGGTTTGGTCCTCTGATGAGAGCGGTAGTGAAGGCTATGAAGCCGGCACTCGCCGATCTGGGACTCAAGTCAAGGACAGACTCGCCCCCGCTGAAGAGAAGGAGAGGAGTGGACTTCGTGGTGACTTCTCCCAGGGAGAAGTTGGTTCCTAAGAGGTCCGCTAGGAAGGCTCCATCCCCTTCTCATTCGTTTTCTCCTTCTCCTGTGGACGAGGCTTTTCCGTCCTCAGGAGAATCCAGCAAGGCAGCGGTCTCTCCCTCAGCACCAAGGGGGGAGTTTCCTCCTCGTGGAGGGGAACAGACTCGCGTGGAATGTACCTTCCAGACCTCTTTGCTGGAGTCTTGTATCCCACCCAGGAGGGAACCCAAGGACTCCAAGACGATTCCGGAGTCCTCTTCGCAAATTCGTCAGGAACCAGCCAGACCCGGGGGAACGTCCACGTGTCTCCCCAGGAAGAGCTTCCGGGGACAGGAGACTTAGCTGCCAGTCCGCAGGGAGGAGAGCAGCACGAGTCGGAGCATGCCTTCTGGCAGGTCTTGAGCCTGATGAGGCAGCTCAACAGGTTCAAGGACCCGGAGATCGCCCCTCGTGAAGGTAAGGACACGGTCCTGGATCAGGTCTATGAAACTCAGAAGCCCCCAAAGGCCAGCGCGGCCCTGTCCTGGTCCCAGGGGGTGAAGAGTTTCAGAGACAGAGCCAACGCTCAGCTCGCAGCCCTCGCCTCCTCCAGTCGTTCCTCTGCCGGGAACAGACTCCTCCCACCTCCTCGTTTACAGCAGAGGAGGTATTTTGAGATAATGGGGGAGTCTAGCCTCGCTCTTCCCCTCCACCATTCCGTGGAAGAGCTCACTAGGGGAGTTCCACTTGAGAAGCTCTCCGCCCGGCAGGTGACATTCTCGGCGTCGGAGATCCTGAGCCAGGAGAAGGTTGAGAAGTGCGCCATGCAGGCCACTTCGTGGCTGGATGTCTAGCTGGGTCCTCTGGGCATCCTATTGCGCTCTGAGGATCTGTCTAAGGAGAGCAATAGGAAGGCCCTGGAGACCTTCCTCCTCTCGGGCACTCGCTCCATCGAGTTTTTGGCACACCAGGTTACCAACCTGTGGGCCAACTCGGTGCTGAAGCGTCGTGATGCGGTGACCGAGAAGATCCACCCGAAGGTCCCCGCCGTGGATGTCTGCAGGCTCAGACACTCCTCCATCCTTGGGGGAAGTTTGTTTGAGCCCCAAGATATGGAACCCACAGCTGAGAGGTGGAGGAAGTCTAGCCAAGACTCGCTACTCCAAAGGGCTCTCGCATCTCAGCCCTACAAGCCTCCAGCTCCGCAGCAACATCAGCAGCAGCCTCGCAGGACACCGAAGCAGGCGCCGGCAGCTAAGAAAGTGGTCTCTAAGCCCCAGCCCTTTCCTGTCAAGGACAAGAGGGGCGGTAAGTCCTCCAGGGGAGGCAAGACTCCTAGAGGGAGCGGCCGCGGCCGTAAACACTAGGAGCGGCAGTCCCCACGCGTGTCCACCTGTGGGGGGATGCCTACAAAGTTGCGTGCACAGGTGGCAGCAACATGGGGCCGATTCTTGGACGGTCTCCGTGATCGGCCAAGGTTATTGCGTCCCATTCACGACATCTCAACCTCCCCTGACAGCGAATCCAGTGTCGTTGAGCTCCTATGCCATGGGATCGGCAAAGGGGCTAGCCCTTCGGGCAAAAGTCGAGACCATGCTCAAGAAGGATGCTCTCCAGGAGGTCGTCGACGGCTCCCCAGGCTTCTTCAGTCAACTCTTTCTTGTAAAGAAGGCGTCTGGAGGCTGGAGACCTGTCATCGACCTCTCAGCTCTGAACAAGTTTGTCAAGCAAACTCCGTTCAGCATGGAGACAGCGGACACGGTCAGACTTGCGGTGCGACCACAAGACTCCATGTGCACACTGGATCTGAAGGACGTGTACTTCCAGATCCCAATCCATCCGTCTTCCAGGAAGTACTTGTGATTCAGCCTAGACAGCAAGACCTACCAGTTCAAGGTGCTGTGCTTCGGTCTCTCCACAGCACCTCAGGTGTTCACCAGAGTGTTTACCCTGATTTCGGCTTGGGCGCACAGGAACGGCATCCGTCTCCTCCGATATCTGGACGACTGGCTGATCCTGGCAGACTCGGAGTCGACCCTTCTTCGACACCGAGACAGGCTCCTGGGACTTTGCCAAGATCTGGGGATCGTGGTAAATCTCGAGTAGTCCTCTCTGCAGACGTCCCAACGACTGGTTTATCTAGGCATGTTATTAGACACCAATCTCCACAAAGCCTTTCCATCAGACAACAGGATAGCAAGGCTGAGGAGGGTGGCAGAACCCTTCCTCAGGCGGGAAGAGCTTCCAGCCCAATCGTGGTTGCGTCTTTTAGGTCACCTAGCCTCCCTGGCCTGTCTGGTCCCAAACAGCCGTCTCAGGATGAGATCTCTGAAATGGTGGCTCAAGTCCCGGTGGAGTCAAGGATCCGATTCCCCAGACTTTCTGGTCCCGATAGGACCCTCGGAACAGGCGGACCTGCAGTGGTGGCTGATCGACGAGAACCTGCGAAGGGGAGTGGATCTTCTCGTCCTTCCCCCGGAATTGACGCTGTTTTCGGACGCGTCAAAAGAAGGGTGGGGGGCCCACATTCTGAACCAAATTGACGCTGTTTTCGGACGCGTCAAAAGAAGGGTGGGGGCCCACATTCTGAACCAGAGGGCCTCAGGCCTTTGGTCAGAATCAGAAAAGTACCTGCACATCAACCTGCTAGAGATGAAGGCCGTATGCCTGGCTCTTCAACAGTTCCAACGGACCCTGGCGGGCCACTCCGTGGTGGTGATGAGCGACAACACCACGGTAGTGGCTTATATCAACAAGTAGGGAGGTACTTTTTCACATCAGCTATCCCATCTTGCAGTAGAGATTCTGAGGTGGACCGAAGTCCACTCGATAGCACTATCAGCTCGCTTCATTCCTGGCAAGAGGAATGTGCTCGCCGACAGTCTGAGCAGGGCTTCGCAGATAGTGAGTACCGAGTGGTCTTTGGATCCTCAGATAGCCTGACTTTGTTGGGTTCCCCGACAGTGGATCTGTTCGCGACAGCCTTGATTTTCAAGCTGCCCCTGTACTGCTCCCCAGTCCCGGACCCCAAGACTCTCTGGCAAGATGCTTTCCAACAACGGTGGGACAACATCGACGTGTACGCCTTCCCACCGTTCTGTCTGATGAGAAGGGTGCTCAACAGGACCAGACTATCGGTCAACTTGTCTATGACTCTGATAGCTACACTATGGCATCACGCAGAATGGTTGCCGGACCTTCTGCAGCTCCTGACGGAGCTTCCGAGAGAGCTTCCCCCACGACACGAGCTACTCAGACAGACACATTGCAACATCTTCCACAAAGCCGTAGCCTCGCTTCGGCTTCACGCCTGGAGACTATCCAGCGTCTCCTCACGGAGAGAGGCTTTTCGCAACAGGTTGCGGAGAGAATGTCTCGTCACCTGCGAAAGTCCTCTGCGGGAGTCTACCTGGCGAAGTGGGGAGTCTTCTGTGGTTTGTGTCATGGGAGGGGTATCTCTCCACTCGATGCCACTATTCCAGCAATAGCGGAGTTTCTCGTTTATTTGCGGGAGGAAATGCGCCTTTCGGTCTCGGCAGTGAAAGGCTATCGCTCAGCCTTAAGCCAGACTTTTAGGCTGAAAGGAGTGGACATTTCTTCCTCGCTAGAACTCTCTCTACTCATACGTAGCTTTGAGCTTACCTGCCCTCAGTCGGAAGTGAGACCACCTCCATGGAACGTAGTTCGGGTTCTCAGGGCTCTTAGGAGACCTCCCTTCGAACCATTACGCCAGGCCTCTGATCGCCACCTGACTTGGAAGACGGCTTTCCTACTCGCGTTGGCCTCTGCCAAACGAGTTAGTGAACTTCATGGTCTCTCGTACGACATCGCCCATTCAAGGGGATGGGGGTAGGTAACGTTCAGGTTCGTCCCTGAGTTTGTTACCAAGACTCAGAACCCTGGAGTGCCGGACCCACGGTTCGACTCTTAGGGTCACGAGTCCCTGTTCTGTAACAAGCGACCCAGACCATCTGCTATTATGCCCAGTGAGGAGTCTGAGGCGTTACTTGAAGAGGACAACTGCAGTTCGTCCCCGCGTGCAAGCGTTGTTTGTTAGCACAGGCAGCACAAAGAGGAGGGTCACCAAGAACACCATCTTAGCTTGGATTCGAAGGGTCATCCACCACGCCTTGAATCCTGACCCTCCTCCGTCACGTCGCCCTAGGGCACACGACGTCAGGGGCATCGCTACGTCCCTGGCCTTCAAGAAAAACTTCTCTGTGACGCAGGTGCTTCAAGCTGGGGTCTGGAAGCGTCAAACGACCTTCACAGCCCACTACCTGCAGGACGTGACCCACAGGAGCCTCGATACCTTTTCTATCGGCCCTGTGGTGGCTGCACAACAGCTGGTCTAACCTCAGGCTCCTTGATGGACAAGTAGCAGAAGGTTGAGGGCGTTGTTACCCGGTTTTAGTCTGCGTGAATGAAAGAGTATGTCTGGCCCTTACTTCTTTCTTCATCCTCCCCTCTCTTGGGGAAAGCAGCATCCTGGTCTCCGCATAGCTGACCTCAACCTCTGCAGGTAAACCATGCTCCCTTGTGTTCCTAGTATTAAGTTTAATACTGTCGCGTCTCCCATACCCTGACGAGGTTGTATTGGGAACGTCCTAGCCTAGATTCCTATCTAAAGGACTCAAGGTCATCTTCCTAGGACGAGTCACTCTCTATTCCTCCACACACAACTTACGTAGGCCACACTTTCCTTGCGGAGCAAGGAACTTGTGAGGCGCAGGGACTCCTTTCTCGAGTGCTGCTCACTCGGAGTCTGAGTCCCCGGGTAAAGCCAAAGCCATTAAGGCTGGGGACTTTCCACCCTTCCTAAGAGGTAAGTCACCCAATGTAAATAGCGTGGTTTGTATTTCGGTTACGGAACAAATGACAAATTCGGAGATAATTTGTATTTTTCCTAACCATACAAACCTTAGCTATTTACACATATTTGCCTGCCAGCCCTGTCCCCCAAGACAAGTCCTACCTCTAAGTGAAGTGAGACAACTCACCGGTGTGGGGGGGGGGAGGGGTAGCAAGCTACCCCTTCCCCTACCCCCGCTAACCAGCGCGGGGGTAGTTAACCCTCGTTAAAATCTATTGGCTTGTCAATTTCAGCTACGCCGAAAGTAAACCCAATGTAAATAGCTAAGGTTTGTATGGTTAGGAAAAATACAAATTATCTCCGAATTTGTCATTTTCGAAGAAAACAGTTTTTCTTTACATAACCCAATTTATTTATCAGTATAATTTTTCCCATGTAGTTCTATAATAATACCAAAGTGATAAGCGTACAGTTTTCCCTGGTACTGTAGCCTACTGCATATGGGTTTTACTATGATTCTAGTCATTTCAATTAGAAGTCAGTTGTTTTTTTCAGATATAGTGTAATGACTCACAGCATGAAATTAATGGATTTCATAGTGGCTTTTGTACCGTGATTTTTTTTTGCGTTGTAAGTCCCCTTTTACATATAAATATGACAAATTCGTAGATAATTTGTATTTTTCCTAACTATACAAACCTTAGCTATTTACATGGGGTAATTACTTCGGCGTAGCTGAATGACAAGCCATAAGAATTTTAACCAGGGTTTACTACCCCTCAGCTAGTTAGCGGGGGGTGGGGGGGGGGGGGGGTTGGGGCGGGTAGGGGGTGGTGGTGGTAGGGGGGTAGCTTGCTACCCCCCCCCCCCCCATCACACACACCGGTGAAAGGCTCACTTTACTTAGAGGTAGAACTCATCTTGGGGGACAGGGCTGGTGGGCAAATATGTGTAAATAGCTAAGGTTTGTATAGTTAGGAAAAATACAAATTATCTACGAATTTGTCATTTGTTCCGTAACTGAAATACAAACCACGCTATTTACATGGGGTGACTTAACCCTTAGGAAGGGTGGTAAGTCCCGGCCATACTGGCTTTGGCTTGCCCGGGGATTCCACATTAGAGCGATTAAGTACTCGGACAAAAGGGAATCCCTGCTCCTCGCTAGCGGTTGTGAAACTGCCGCGGCCTACGTAAGGTGTGTGCGAAGGTGAAAAGTGACTTGTCCAAGGCAGTTGACCTGGAGTTACTCAGAGGGAAATCTAGGCTAGGACTCTCCCAATACCACCTCGTCAGGGTATGGGGACATGACAGTATTACACCTAATACTAGGAACACAAGGAAGCATGGTCTACCTGCAGTGGTTTGAGGTCAGCTATACAGAGAACCCAGGATGCTGCTTTCTCCAAGGGAGGAGAGGATGAAGAAAAGAATAAGGGCCAGACAGATCTTTTCATTCATGCAGACTAACACCAGGTAACAATGCCCTCAACCTTCTGCTACTTTTCCATTAAGGAGCCTGAGGTTTAGACCAGCTGTTGTGCAGCTACCACAGGGCCGATAGAAACGTATCAAGCCTCCTGTGGGTCATGTCTTGCAGGTAAGGGGCTGAGAAGATGGTCTGACGCTTCGACACCCCTGCTTGCAGGACCTGAGTCACTGAATGATGCTCCATGAAGGGCAGGGACGTAGCTACGCCCTTGACATCATGGGCTCTAGGGCGATGCGACGGAGAAGGGTTAGGATTCAAGGCCGGGTGTAACACCCTGCGAATCCGAGCTAAGATGGTATTTCTGGTGACCCTTCTCTTCGTTTTCCCAGGGTCCACAAACGAGGCTCGAGCCTGGGGATAAACTGCAGCTGTTCTCTCAAGACGCCACCTCAGACTCCCTACCGGTAAGATAGGAGATGGTCTGGGTCATCTGCTACAGGACGGAGACTCGAAACCTGGAAAGAGTCGAACCGCGGGTCCGGCACTCCCAGGTTCTGAGTCTTGGCAACAAAACTCAGGGACGAACCTGAACGTTGCCTCCCCATATCCCCCTGAATGGGTGAAGTCGTATGAGAGACCATGTGACTCGCTTGGCCGAGGATAAGGCTAGCAATAAGGTGATGATCTGGGGCCTTACATAGTGGTTCGTCGGGAGGTCTCTTCAGAGACTTGAGGACTCGGACCACGTTCCAAGGAGGAGGTCTCACCTTCGACTGAGGGCAGGAGAGGACATGGCTTCGTATGAGGAGAGAGAGTTCCAGCGAGGGAGAAATGTCTATCCCTTGAGCTTGGAGGCAAGACCTAAGGCTGAGAGATAGCCTTTCACAGCCGAAACTGAAAGGCACATTTCATCCCGCAATCCCACGAGGAGCTCCGCTATTGCTGGAAGCGGCATCGTGTGGAGGGATACCCTCTCCACGACACCGACCACAGTAACTCGCCCCTTCGTCTGGGAGACTTCTGCGGAAGACTTGCGCAGGTGTCCAGACCTCCTTTTCGCAACTTGTTGCGAAAAACCTCTCTCTTTGAGGAGATGCTGGATAGTCTCCCGGCGGGAAGTCGAAGCAAAGCGACGGCTTTGTGGAGGAAGTTGGCATGTGGTTGTGTGAGTAACCCGTGACGTGGGGGGGGTTCCCTCGGAGGCTCCGTAAGGAGTTACAGAGAGACTGGTGAGCCATCTGCGAGAGGTCCTAGCGGAGCTATGGAGGTCATTGAGAGACTGAACGATACTCTGGTCTTGTAGAGTACTCTCCTCATCAGCCAGAACGGGGGAGGGCGAACACATCGATGTCATCCCACCGTTGCTGGAAGGCATCTTACTACAGGGCCTTGGGGTCCGGGACCGGGGAGCAGTACAGCGGGAGCTTGTAGTTCAGCGCTGTGGGGAACCAGTCCACAGAGGGGAGCCCCACCGAGTCAGGACTTTGTAGGCTACTTGAGGATCCAAAGACCACTCGGTGTGTGGTGTCTGTGTCGCACTGCTCAGACTGTTGACGAGCCCATTCCTTTGCCTGGAATCAAGCGAGCTGCTAAGGTGATCGAGGGGAAATCGGGCCATCTCGCTATCTCTACCGCAGGATGGGATGGCTGTACTGAAAAGTACCTCCCTGTCTGAGCATGTAAGCCATCACTGTGGTGTTGTTGATCCTCACAACCACAGAGTAGTCTGCCAGGCTTGGTGGAGCTACTGAAGTGCCAGAAACACAGTTTCCATCTCTAGTAGGTCTAGAAAAGGTACTTCCTGGTTCTGACCACCGGCCTGAGGTCCCGCGGTTCAGAACATGGCCCCCGCCCTCTTTCTTTGACGCGTCCTAAAACAGCATCAAGCTTGGGGGGAGGACAAGAAGGTCCACTCCCTATTGTAGATTCTCGTCTGCTTCCCACCACTGGGGGTCCGTCTGTTCCGGTTGTCCCCTAGGGATCCAGGCGTCCGGGGAGTCGTGTCCCTGACGCCACGCGCCCTGAGTCGCCACTGGAGAGAACTCATCCTGAGGCGACTGTTAGAAACCAGACGGGCCAGGGAGGAGAGAAGTAACCACATTTGGGTTGGAGGTTCTTCTCGTGTGGGGAAAGGTCTCGCGACTTTCCTCCGCCTTGCTATCCTGTCGTCTGAAGGGAAGGCTTCGGGAGATTGGTGTCTAAGACCATGCCTAGGTATACCAGACTCTGAGAGGGCTGCGGGGAGGACTCCTCGAGGACCACCATGATCCTGAGAACTTGGCAAAGTCCAAGGAACTCGTCCCGAAGGCGAAGAAGGGATGCCTTCGAGTCTGCTAGGATCAGCTAGTCACCCAGGAAACGGAGGGGACGGATGCCGATCCTGTGAGCCCATGAAGAGATCAGAGTGGAAGCTTCGGCGAACACTAGAGGTGCCGTGGAGAGACCGAAGCACAGCACCTTGAACTGGTATATCCGCCTTCCAGGCAAACTCCAAAAGTCCTTCCTTGAAGACGGGTGGACCGGGATCGGAAGTACGCGTCCTACCGGACCAGTGTACACATGAAGTCTTGTGGTCTCTCCGCAAGACTGACCGCGTCTGCCGTCGCCATGCTGAACGGAGACTGTATGACAACCCCGTTCAGAGTCGAGAAGTCGATGACCGGTCTCCAGCCTCCAGACGCCTTCTCCCAGGGAGGAGACAATTAAGGAAGCCTCAGGACCCGTTGGCCACCTCTTGGAGGGAGCACATCTTCACCATGGACTGGACTTCTGCCCAGAGGGCCTGTCCCCTCACCGATCCCTACCCAGAGAGGAGGGAGGGGCTCGATACCGACCGGGACTATTGAAGGAGGCAAGCTCAGAGAGCTGGCCCTCAGCCTTGTCTCTGGCGCTCTTCATTCCCTGAGACCAAGGCAAGCTGCACCGGCCCAAGGGAGTCCTTGGGTGGCGTAGATTGGGTCCCGGACCGTATCCTTCCCTTTACGAAGAGGAATCTCTGGATCTGGGGTCCCCTTGAGGTTTCTCCTGAGGGTCAGGACCTGCCAAAACGCGAGTTCCGACCCCTGGAGCTTCTCCTCCTGATGGACTGGCAGCGAGGTCTCCCGTCCCCGGAGGCTCTTCCTGGGGAGACCCGTAGACATGCTCCAAGGGTCCATCTGGTTCCTGTCGGGTCCTTGCGGAAGACTGGGCCTTCGGTTCCCTCCTAGAAGGGAAACAGGACTCCAGCAATAAAGGATATAAGGCTTTCGCCCCCTCCGCACGAGAAGATTTCTCAGGAAGAGGCAGGGATTCCCCTTATGGTGTGATGGGGGAGAGGACCGGATCTTCCGACCCTCCTGGGGATGGGTAATGCTCATCCGCAGGGGAGGGGGGAAGAAGTCTGAGGAGGGCTCATCGCCTGCGTAAGGACTCGCGAAGGGACAGGATAGTCCTTGGAGGAGATACCATGTCAGGGATAGGGATTCCTCCCACCCTCTTCAGGGGGAGAGGAAGTTGCTACTGATTAGTGACCCCAGTCAGAAGGCACAGGCTCGTCGCCTGCGTAAGCGCTCTGACGACGGCGTCCCACCAGGGTTGCCGACCGACCGTCGCGCTGACAGGTAGTCCCTCTGGAGGGAAGAGGATCGATCGATCCCTTGGAGGAGTTGACATATGAGGGTTCGCCCGTAGAGAATCTGCAATGAAGGGAGAAAAGACCTTAGACCTGTCCGGAAACCTCCCCCCCTCCAGAGAGGGCGCTGCTCTGAGCTGTGGGGAGGGAAACGCGAAGGTGGCGTGACCGCCAGAATCCCTAATGTAATTTGGACCCGATCATGTTAGAAAACGGTGCGCCGATCATGCTGGTGATGGCGCGAAAAGCACAGATCTGGGTAGCGCGTGAATGAAACGTGCGTAGCAGTATAACCGCGCTCGCACGCACGCACGCGTACCCGCGTGAGTGTAAGCGTATCGGCGATCGCGCGGGGGGAACCATCGGTGCCCGCGTGGACGATCCCCGCGTATGAAGATCGTCGGCGCTTACGTGCGAAAGAAGATCGTGGGCGATTGCGTGGGAAACCATCCCACGAGCGAACATTCTCGGCGACAGAAGATCGCCGGTGCTTGCGCGCCGTCAGCGATTGCGCATGGGAAACCATCCCACGCGCGGAAGAAATAACGCGGACGATCTTCGGCGCCTACGCGTGTACGAAGATCGTCGGCGCTAGCGCGAGAGAAGATCGTCGGTGGTAGTGAGCGGGAAACCATTGGTGCCCGCGCGTGTAAGATCTCTGGCTATGTAAGACGATCGTCAGCGATTCGCGCGAGCACAGACGATCTTCGGCGCTCACACGTGTGCGAAGATCGTCAGCGCTCGCGCGAGAGAGAGAAGATATTCGGCGATCGCGCGCGGGAAACCCTCGGTGACCGCGCGCGGACGACCCGTGATGATCGCGCGCATGCAACCATCCCACGCGTGGACGAGCGGAAAACCGCCCAAGGACGAGCGGATGATCCGCGATGATCACGTGAGCCTCGACGGTCGCGCGCGGGAAACCATCCCGCGCACGGAACGATCTTCGGCGCTTACGCGCGTTATGAAGATCGTCGGTGCTTGCGCGCCTAGCGCGTATCAGAAGGTCATCGGCTAACGATCTTCGACGATCGCGAGCGGGAAACCGCGCGCGGAAGGGCCTCAAAGATCGCGCGCGGAAAACCAACCCACGCGCGGAGGATCTTCGGTTCTTACACGCGAGTGAAGATCGTCGGCCCTTGTGCGTCTAGAACGCAACAGGAGATCGTCGGAGAGAAGGTTGAAGGATCAGGAACTGGGATGTGTCCCTAAAAGGGAGGGCATCCCCTGAAGAGGACCAAGGCAGGTCTGCTTCAGAGCCGACGATCAACTGTAAGTACTGCTAAACACTCCGAGGAGTGGTCTCTGTGAGGGACCTTTCCCGCGAACGGGAGAGGTGTCCTTCGTAGAAGAGACTTAGAGACACCACAGGCTGAATCGCTGGTGAGCGCCTGTGCGCTATCTCAGTAACCCCAACGATGTGCCCTAATGCGCAGGGAACGTTGGTAGCAGCCTAATTGAATTACTGGAACAGGGTGTCTCTGGAAGGCAGTCTCAGGAACAGCAGCCAAGCGCTGGCGCGCAAGGGAACTTTGGCACGCAGGGGATACCTGGCGCTTAACCCTGGATAGGTACGCTCCTCAGACACACCTTTAAGGGTATACTCGGACGCGAACGACCCCGACAAAAAAAATTCTTGAAAAATCAGTTTTTGCAGTAACCTCCTTTTTTCTTTTGCCAAAAAAAACTTCAATGAATGCTTAAAACAACTGTAAAGATAAATACTACTCATCTGCAGAAAAACTATTTATTATAAATATTTTAAAAAATTAAGTAGAAAAAAAAGACCTGACATAAAAATTCATAAAAAAAAAGTTTATACATATATACACAAATCCTTTTAGGAATTGATTCTTGAATGTTTAGGACACATCTTGATGTATTTTGGATGAAGTCAGACCCATGGAGGTGAAGATCTAAAATGAGAAAAAAAGAGTAACTTTTTTTGGCCAAAAAAATTTGTCCAAATTTCATGAATTTTTTTGGGTACTCAAATGAAATAGGAAGTGGCTAATTTTTTTAGGGAATAAACATATGTTATCCTAAAATAGAAATATGTAAAAAAATCTTCATTATTTTGTAAATTACATTTATATCAGGGGCCATATCTAAAGGTAATTTTTTGAGTACTTAGAAATTTCGTAAAAAAATACATATATTTAATATATAATATGATATTTATGCAGGTAAAAATATACCAAAATATCACAAATTCTATAGGGAACAAGAATATATATAGATAGGGCAGCTTACGCTTCGGATATGTCCACAAAATGGCCGCCAACCACACTGACTCAGACTCCCTAATCTGCCACTTGAAATGTAGGAAGGGTATGTCAATTTCAAGGTGTTATTTACTAATCTAATTATTATTGGATATGCATAAAAATTGTATGGTGGGTTGCTGGATAAATGTCGATTATTTCACGACTATAAAATTAAAATTCTGACCCAAAAAAATTTTTTTGAAGGGAAATAAAAAAAAAAAAAAAAAAAATGTAAAACAATATATTTTAGCTAAAAAAATTTGATGATATTCAATCAAAAAAAAAAGTAAACAAAATTTTCCGACAAATAAACATCTAGAGGAATCATTACTCTTTGATAGTTCCTTAGTACGTAGTAATTTTGAAAGAATTGGGAAAAAACGAAAAAATGGCAATCACCGGAAAATCCAACACATACCTATATGTACGCCATATCTGGCTAAAAAAAAAGATAGGCATGGGTAGCCAGATCATCTAGAAACACTTTCCAACACTATAAAATTATAAGTTTTGCGACACTACTTGCCAATTCCTTACGGTAACATGACTAAGCAAAAAAATGCAAAACAAATAAAAAGGGGCACTCGCGGAAAAATGGCTAACATTCTAATATACGGCATTTAAAAAAAAAAAAATTCAGCCACGTGCTAGGCAAACCATCAAGGCACATTTTCCGACAAATAAACATCTAAATGAATAATTACTCTGTGATAGTTCCTTAGTACGTAGTAATTTTAAAAGAAATGGGAAAAAACGAAAAAAAGGCAATCACAGGAAAATCGAACACATACCTATATATACGCCATATCTGGCTAAAAAAAGAAGATAGGCATGGGTAGCCAGATCATCTAGAAACACTTTCCAACACTATAAAATTATAAGTTTTGCGACACTACTTGCCAATTCCTTACGGTAACATGACTAAGCAAAAAAATGCAAAACAAATAAAAAGGGGCACTCGCGGAAAAATGGCCATTCTAATATACGGCATTTCAGAAAAAAAAAATTTCAGCCACGTGCTACGCAAACCATCAAGGCACATTTTCCGACAAATAAACATATAAATGAAATATTATTCTGTGATAGTTCCTTAGTACGTAGTAATTTTGAAAGAAATGGGAAAAAACGAAAAAATGGCAATCACAGGAAAATCGAACACATACTTATATATACGCCATATCTGGCTAAAAAAAAAATAGGCATGGGTAGCCAGATCATCTAGAAACACTTTCCAACACTATAAAAATATAAGTTTTGCGACACTACTTGCCAATTCCTTACGGTAACATGACTAAGCAAAAAAATGCAAAACAAATAAAAAGGGGCACTCGCGGAAAAATGCCCAACATTCTAATATACGGCATCTCAGATAAAAAAAAAAGACATGCACATGTTAGCCCAACCATCAAGGCACACTTTCTAACACATAAACATGAAAAAAAAAATCAATAATATACGGCAATTCCTTACTACGTAGTAAATTTTTACAAATATTGAAAAAAAAAACAGAAATTGGCAACCGCAGTTAAATACCCAATATACCAATAACTACGTCGTATCTGACAAAAACAAAATCACGCATGGGTAGCCAGATCATCTAGACACTTTCCAATACTAAAAAAGCAAAAGTTTTACGATACTATTTCGCAATATCTTACGGAAAAATGACTTGGCAAAAAAATGAAAAAAAATGAAAAAGGGACACTCGCGGTAAAATGCCCGACATTCTAATATACGGCATCTCAGATAAAAAAAAAGACATGCACGTGTTAGCCCAACCATCAAGGCACACTTTCTAACACATAAACATGAAAAAAAAAATGAATAATATACGGCAATTCCTTACTACGTAGTAATTTTTACAAATATTGAAAAAAAACAGAAATTGGTAACCGCAGTTAAATACCCAATATACCAATAACTACGTCGTATCTGACAAAAACAAAGTCATGCATGGGTAGCCAGATCATCTAGACACACTTTCCAACACTAAACAAGCAAAAGTTTTACGACCCTATTTGGCAATATCTTACGGAAATATGACTTGGCAAAAAAATGAAAAAAAATGAAAAAGGGGCACTCGCGGTAAAATGGTCCTCGTGGTGATGAACGACATTTTAACTAAAAAAAAAATCATGCACATGGTAGCCAAACAATCCACCAAGACTTTCCACAACTGATAACCTATACAAGTTGCACCATTCTACGACAATTTCATAATACGTAATAACTTTGATAATTATGCAAACTACCTTAGAAGGGTAAACTCGGTCGCGCTCGACCCCGACGTGTCTCAGAAATCGGGGAAGGAGTACAGCTACAGCAATGCACATCTGGACACTACTAGAGCGTGTAGGGGAGACACCTCCTGCAGGTCGATCACCCACAAATTCAGTCACGGGGGTGAGTCACGTGAGAAAAACCTGTTTTTTTTTGACGCTCGGGGTCGCAAACGACCCATCGTACCTATCCAGGGTTAAGGGACTTACTCACGGTGTGAGAAAGCCTCTCCTGCCCAGGAGGGAGGAGCCCGTTGGATAACGGGGAGCGTGGACGCCCAAAGTGCGTCAGCATTCAGGAACGGATACAGCAGGTCAGCAGGACCACTGAGGGCACGAGAGACCAAAGGTCTAACGTAGCCTGAGTAGCGAGGCCCCGAGGGGATGAGTTGCGAGACACCGAAGGGTCAGCGCAACGAGTAAACGAAGTTTCCCAGTCATTAATCACCGAAGTGTAGAAGTGACTAAAGTTACGAGAGCCCGAGGGATCTGCGTAACTAAAGCTCCGAGACCCCGAAGGGTCAGGGAAAAAGAGAAACCGAAGTTTCCCTGTCACTAAACACCGAAGTGCTAGTGACTGAACAGCAAGCTGTTGCAACAAGAACAATCCTCCGAAGAGGAGTCTCTATGAGTGGCCTCTCTCGCGAACGAGAGAGGTGAGCACTTCGTAGAAGAGACTGGTGAAGGAGCCCGCAAGGGCCGTGAGATCAGCTGACGTAAACAGGAACAATCCTCCGGAGAGGAGTCTCTGTGAGTGTCCTCTCACGCGAATGGGAGGAGACACTTCGTAGAAGAGACAAAAGGAGCAATCCTCCGAAGAGGAGCCCTTAGTGCGGCCTCCCTCGCCAACGAGAGAGGTCAAGACTGATCTTGCAGCTGCTCAGCCCCTTGAGCGTAGCAACAGAAGCGACCGCTCAGCCTCAAGAGCATAGTCGCTAGTACCATGGTCTGATCTTGCAACTGCTCAGTCCCTTGAGCAAGTCACAAGGGCGGTCGCTCAGCCCCAAGAGCATAACCGCCTAAGGACCAGGAAAAGGTAAGAAGGGAAGTTAACTAACTACCCTGGAGGTGAACCTCCTTATCGTTCTAGGATGCACTGGAGAGCTGACAGTAGTCACGGGGGAACTTCTAAGAGAAGGGAAAGCCCCTGACGATGTCCTAGAGAGACGGCGGCGACAAAAGACTCCCCAGGCATAAACAGGACAGCTCTGCTTCTAAGGCACACTACAGGCACGAAGAAACAGCATCGTAAACTGGGAAATAAAAATGAAAAATTATTTAACAGAAATTCCCCCGGGTGAAACTCTGAAGAGACACCCCGAGGGAAAGTAAATCATAAGAACGAAAGTAGGTATGTGCCCTCCTCCCCCACTGACATGCACGGGTGAGGGGGGGACGAAAAACTTAACAAAAACAGAAATTATAACATTATAATTATGCAACTGACTTTGAATGTTCCAAGGATCATAGACCCCCGAAGGGACGTGTTCCCCGAGCTGAAAAGTTAAAAATACAATTATATTCATAAAAATAATTGAGACAAATAAAACGAAATAGCGACTCGGCCCGAGAATCTGTCGTAGCCGTAGTACGGAGTAAGAGGTGAACGACCTCGAGAGAGGGGCCGTACTCCACGAAGGCAACAATGGTGGCCTAGGAGTGAACGGCCGTGACCAAGAAGAGAATCGTGGTGGCCTACGCTAAGACGGCGATCACTCTCGTAGACGTACACAACACACACCGCACAACACAGAAAGCAAAGGAAACTTACTATTTCCTATACACAAGAACATATATAAACATCAATAATGTTTAAATATATTAAGTATAAGAAAAGGTAAGTTAAAAAGACAAAACAATAATGGCCGTCAAGTGAGGATGGGAGCGGAGACATCCGATCGCCATCCGAGCCAAAAGTAAAGTGAGCCTTTCACCGGTGTGTGTGAGGGGTAGGGGTAGCAAGCTACCCCTCCCTACCTCCCGCTAACTAGCGGAGGGGTAGTAAACCCTCGTTAAAATTCTTATGGCTCATCATTCAGCTACGCCGAAGTAATTATCCCATGTAAATAGCTTGGTTTGTATTTCAGTTACGGAACAAAGCCTAGTTTGTTCCAGACCCTACAAAATTACCACACTAAATATTTATAAGAAGGCTAAACTCTACTAAATTTAATGAAATATGACAAATTCGTAGATAATTTGTATATTTCCTAGCTATACAAACCTTAACTATTTAATAGGGGTATTACTTTAGGCGTAGCTGAAATGACGAGCCATTAATTTTTAACAAGGGTTTACTACCCACACCGCTAGTTAGCGGGGGTAGGGGAGGGTAGCTTGCTACCCCCCCCCCCCCCCTTCATCTCACACACCTGTGCTTGAGCTAACTTTGCTTGGAGGTAGGACTTAAGGGGGATAGGGCTGCCGGGCAAGTTTGGTTAAATAACTAATGTTTGTATAGTTAGGAAAAATACAAATTATCCACGAATTTGTCATTTGTTCCGTAACTGGAATACAAACCCCGCTATTTCATAGGGGTAACTCACCCATTAGGAAGGGTGGACGTCCCAGCCAGTCTGGCTTTTGGCTTTGCCCGGGGACTCGTTATTTGAGTGTGTAAGCACCCAAGAAATAAGGAGCCCCTGCACCTCGCTAGAACCTTGCTATGGAAGGTCTGTGGCCTACGCAAGCTGTGTGTGAAGGTATGAAGAAGTGTGACTCATCTAAGAAAGCTGTTCTGACCTTCTTCAGATGGAAACTTGTAGACTAGGACTTTCCCAATACCACCTCGTCAGGGTATGGGGACGTAACAGTATTAATCTTAATACTAGGAACACAAGGGAGCATGGTTTACCTGCAGTGGTTTGACGTCAGCTATGCAGAGAACCCAGGATGCTGCTTTCCCCAAGAGAGGGGATGAAGAAGAAAAGAATAAGGGCCAGTCAAACCTTTTCATTCATGTAGACTAAAACCAGGTAACAATGCCCTCAACCTTCTGCTACTTGTCCAATAAGGAGCGTGAGGTATACAACCAGCTGTTGTGCAGCCACCACAGGACCGATAGAGATCGTATCGAGTTCCTGTGGGTCACGTCTTGCAGGTAGTGGGATGTGAAGGTTGTAAGACATTTCCACACCCCAGCTTGAAGAACCTGCGTCACTGAAGTATTTCTTTTGAAATGGTCCCTCCTCTCTTCTTTTGATGTGTCTAAGCACAGCATCAAGTCCAAGGGGTGGGGAAGGATGAGAAGGTTATACCACTCTGTAGATTCTCGACTGAAACCCATCCCTTGAGGTTCGTCCAAACTTCTGGTCCCTGGGGGTCAGAATGTCTGGGGGATCGAGGGCCTGATTCCAATGGGACTCAAGTCACTCTGAGCTGGGAGTTCTTCTCGTTTTGAGAAAGTTTTGTGGAGATTGGTGTCTAGAATCATTCCCAGATACACCTGTCTTCTGAGAGGGAAGTAGGGAAGACTTCCACAGATTTACCTTGATCACTGGATCTTGGTAAAAAAAAAAAAGACTTCCTGCAAGGTTACCACCCAGTCTGCTAAGGTCAGTCAGTCGTCCCGAAACGGAGGAGACAGAAGCCGATCCTGTGAGACCAGGATGGGTGTAGTGAAAAGACCGAAGCACAGTGCCCTGAACTGGAGTTTTTTGTTTGTCTAGAGTGAATCTTCAAACCCTCATAGATGGATGGTTTGGGCCTGGAGATATGGGTCCTTTAGGTCCAGTGTGCTAATGAAGACCTGAGGTCTTGGCCCTTGTCCGAACTCCAACATGGTGTGGATATCGCCCCAAAGGCACAGCTCCTTGCGGATCCTTTCGCATGGGAAATTGTTAACGCAGGGGTCTTTACTTGTGGTGTAAAGGATTGGAAACGATACCGTGCAAGGATTCTTCCCTGAGAGAGAATTCCTTTAATTGATAGAAGGAAGGCAACGCTTAACCCTACCATGATGCTACTCCTTAGAGTAGAATTAGTCTAGCGAATGTCTATCAATGGTTAACAGTTGGGTATCATGGTTACTGTGCAGTTAGAGTGTGCTCGCAAGAAGTCCCCTGTCAACAAGCCGCTGATAAGGGTTGTCTATCGTTTGCCAATAACTTTAGCTGATTGGTGTGATGGCGAACGGTCAGTAGCGAAATGTATGTTGTATACCTTCTGATCAATGGAACCACGGGCAGAGGTTGACTAATAATTTTGAGTCACGAACTGCTAGCGAATTGTCAATAATCGGTAAATCGGCGGTCTGTGAGCCGAAGATGGTAACTGACAGGCAGATGAAGGCTGTCAGGTCAGTCAGCCAAAGTATGTTGGTGATAAATGAGTTGGTAATCTGCTTTGAGAGCCCTGAGAGACAGCAAAATGATTTAATGATAGTCAGTTGGTGATGGTAAGCCATTGATGATCAGCGATTGATCGCGGACCAGTGATCGGTGGCTAGAGATCAGAAAGCTGACTATCCCTCCTGGTTGGTCAGAGATCAGCAAGCTGAGTATGATCCCTCCTGGTTGGTCAGAGATCAGCAAGCTGACGATGGGCTGGTCAGAGATCAGCAAGCCGAGTTTGATGATCGAAGAAAGATGAGCTGCCCATTGTTGATCTAGTGATCAGCAAGCTG
>NC_090736.1:84343705-84378705 GCF_036898095.1 Palaemon carinicauda
ATCAAATACCATTTAAAAGATGTTTCTTTAATTTGTATTTAAAAGACGGTAACGAATTAGTTTCCTTTAAAGAGATTGGTATACTGTTCCAAAAATGGGGACCCCTCACTGTCATCTCTCTCGATCCCATATCAGTTCGAACTCTCCTTTCGAACAAATCATTAGCCTGTCTGGTAATGGAGTTTACAGTCTGAAGATTATATAGCCACTCTGGTAAAATGCCTCTTAAAAACTTAAAAATTAAAATACATACATCATATCTGTATTTCTCTTTCATCTTTAACCATCCTAGTTTTATTAGATGCGGAGTGATATGATCATATTTACTCACCGTCCCAAGGGCCACACGAGCTGCAAAATTCTGTAGTTTTTGTACTTTACTCAGGTGCTTATTATTCGCTGACCCCCAGACGGTGAGACAATAATTGATCAAGCTTAGAGCTAAAGATTGTACTACAATTAAGCGTGTTTCGGGTACAAAATAATTTTTCACTCTATTCAAATATATTAAGGTTCCCATAACTTTCCTGTGAATCTTGTCTATGTGTGTCTCAAAAGTCATATAATTATCGAAGTAAACCCCAAGGTTCTTAACACTGCTTAGGGGTTTGATTTGACTGCCTTCAAAATTTATTGTCAGATTCGGATTAATGCGATTTAAATATTGCCTTGTTCCTATAAAGATACTTTGTGTTTTCGCAGTATTTAATAACAAACCATTTTTTTTAAAGTAAAATTTGGCCATAGATAATATGTTGTTAGCTCGTTCCACGATAGCTTCTACATCGTTACTATCACCTTCAATAAGAATTTGCGTATCATCAGCATATTGAACCACAAAGCAGTGGGGCAGGTAATTAACTAGGTCATTAACGAATATAATGAATAAATTTGGTCCAAGAATTGAACCTTGTGGAACTCCAAATGATACTAGTTTGGTGGAAGAAATAGTATTTTTTATTTTAACAATTTGATGGCGGTTGCTAAGATAACTTCGAAACCAGGCTGTATCAATGTTCAACATTTCGCATTTTCTGAGTAAAATTTCATGACTAACACTATCAAAAGCTTTTGATAGGTCCAAAAGCAAAAGTAGAGAAATCTTCTTATTTTCCATATTGTTGTATATTTTATCAGATATCTGGAGTAATGCAGTCTCAGTAGATAATTTTGGTCTAAAACCATGTTGAGTTTTGGAAAGAAGCTTATGCAATTCTAAATATGAGGTTAATTGTTCAGCAACTATTTTTTCTAGAATTTTTGACAGGACAGGCAGCAGTGAGATGGGCCTGTAGTTGCCCACTAAATCTTTATCTCCACTTTTATAGACAGGGACTACATACGGAATTTTCCACATTTCAGGAAAAACATTAGTTACTATTGATGTATTAACGATGATCGTAAGATAAAAAGCTGTTACGAATAATGAATCTTTTATAAAACGGAGAGAGATTCCATCTGGTCCACACGCATTGGTCTCTTTCATATTTTCAATAGTTAAAATCACAGTCTCGCAATCAACAGGTGAGGGTCTAAAAACATGTAAATTGTCATTAGAATTATCAATCTGATTGATATCTTGCAACAGGATATCATTATTTGCCAAATCCTCTTGAGATTTTTCAAATGTCTTTTTTCCTACACCGGAAAAAAATTCGTTAAAATTTTCTGTTTTGGTTAATACATCCTCGCTGTTTTCAGTTAACTCAAAATCATTATTAGTAACTTTCGAAAGCATCTTTTTGGCAGTTTTCCATGTAGCTGAGATATCATTTATATTTTTTTCAAATTCATTGTTGTAATGTTCTTTACGACTAGCGTCAATTACTAATTTAACTGTCTTTTTCTTATCTCTATAATTCTCCCTAAGTAGTTCATTATAAGGATCTTGTTTCAGAAAACTTTGTATTTGATCTCTTTCTTTTATCGCAGACCTTATTTGCTCTGATATCCAAGGGGCTGGGGGGCGTACTAATTGTCTTGTCACAATGGGAGCGCAAGTATCAATGCATAGGTTCATGACGTTAGTTAACGTATTAACTTGAATACTTACGTCATCTGTATGCAAGATAGTGTTTAGAGTGTTCACTTCATTAAGTAGTAAGTTACAATATGTATTCTGTGAATAATTCCGTAAACAGCGAAAAGTTTTATAAATGGGAGAGCGCTTTGGTTTTTTCATATTCACTAAAATACTAATTGCTTCATGGTCTGCGATTGGGCCCGGCAATATTTCTAATTTAGTTACCATAGTTTTGTTATTAGTGATGAAGAGGTCTATCAAAGTTGATGAATTCCAAGTTACTCTAGTAGGCCTGTCGATCAGTTGGTCTAACTTTACACTGTCAATAAGTCCAGCCATTTTATTACCAGCTTTAAGAAGGTCATCATTAAAATCCCCTAATATAAAAATAGGTTTGTTCCTTAGAACTACGTTTTTAAGAGAGTCTAAAATAAAATTAAAAGAATCTACAGTAGATTTAGGATGGCGGTAGAAGCAACCAATAATAACTGAGGGTAAATAGCGGTGCTGTAGAGTTAACCACTTACATTCAACTCCCTCCTGCTTCTCAAGGCCGTTATCAAACTCGGTTACCTTTAAATGGTCTCTTACATACACACACACCCCACCACCTCTGCCGTGGTCCTCTCTGTATAAATTATATGATGATATATTAGAAAAATCATCACTCATATTCGAAGACAACCATGTTTCACTTATGCACAATACATCAATTTTGTGTTGTGTTACCAAAAGCTCTATTTCGTGTTTGTGACATAATAAAGATTGAGCATTAATATAAAACATTTTCAGATAATTACTCTGTGCGGCACTGTCATCTTGGCCTACTACCTAATGATAACTATGATTATATTCGGTGCAAAGTCTACTCTTATGTCCATATTCCTGACATACATTACATTTTATTTTATGGTCAAATCTACAGTTGGATTGAACATGGTTGAATTCACCACAGTTAAAGCACCCCTTTTTATTTCTGTTCATGAAACTATTGCCATTTTGCTGGTAATGAACTTTATGATGAGCTTCGCGATTTTGTAGCCTATAATTATTTTCCCTATGGTGATCACCATGTCCTCTATTATAAATGCGTTTGTCAGGGAACCTGTGTCTGGAATTGAAGTTTATTTGAGAATAAGGAGGATCACGATTCTCAACCCTTAATCTACTCTGATTTCGTAACGTAGTCCTATTTATTTGATTACTATCTTTCACCTTAGAGGGCGCATTTCTATTTGTATTAACTATTAGAGGCATGTGCTTTCTATTTGACCAATCACTTGAAACTATTTTTAATCGAGACGTAGAAGATATAGCATCTAACAATCTTATTGCACCGATTCTACTCAAATTATCATAATCAAAACCTTCATGCCAATCATAGCAATGTATATCTACCTCACCAGTTCCCAGTTTAAAGTAATCATTAGTTTTAATAAAGGTTACATCATTATCACAGCACCAGTTACATATATTTTCGTTAAATGAATTAATCCTACCTGCCAGATCATCTGACTTTAAAGTGGGAACTAGTTCACATACTTTTACAACGGTATTTTCGTTCTTATTCTTGAGTTCAGCAACTAAGGTGCCAAGACAATCAGTGATTCCTTCCATGGTAGTGTCCTCATCAAGAAGGTCCTGGGCGCCACAATATATTATAAATTCCTTAATGGGATAGCTGAGTTTCTCTGTGATCCATGATTTTATTAAATCTACATTTGCCTCTTGAAGGGTCCTAACAATCACGTGGTCATCAAGGTCTTCTGATTTTATGCCCTGTAGGCATGAATCTCCTATCAATAGTATGTTCTTTTTGGGGAACACGTTTCCCCCCTCTTCGTAGGATTTGTCTTTACGACGTATGGCAACTTCCAAGGCCTCAATTCTCTCCTCTGCCAATAGTAGTTTTGTCTTTAATTCGTTAATTTCAACTTCCTTTTCTGCTAAATTGTTATTGACAACGTAAAAATTGTCATTCATCTCTCTCACGAACTTATCAAATTTCTGGATAAGTTCAGTTAGATTTGTGTCTGCATTTCCTGAAGTATGGCTGGTTTCAGTGGACGATGTATAAGACGATGATGGCTGTCCATTTACTGACGAGTAATGTAACAGAATTTTGTCTATTAGCTTCTCTTTGGTAGTCCATATTCCTCCCAAGTTTAGTTGGCTGCAATATTTCTGCAACTCGCCTTTGGTGTAATTTGAGTGAAGAAACTCCCAAGATGGATTGTCAAGGGATGATAGTGGAGGGTGTGCCTTTCTTGGTCTCAAGTTGATGGATTTTGCAACTGGTGTTTCGACGGCATCTTCAATGGTTATTTAATTTTCAATTGTATTAGCTGGCATGATGATAATTATCAGAGCAGAATAATATAGTCAATGAATGTATGGGCAACAAAATAAATATATATTTTCAGAGAAGCAATGGCAACTCAAGGAAAAGTGTCTACTGCGCATGCGCAACTTTAGGAAAAATCGGACAGGGTTCTACTTATGAACTTGAGAACTTTAAAAAGCTAATTTACAGTACTTAAATTATTTAGATATCACTAATCAAGACGCTATAACATCCTTTACACTTTCACTGATACAGTTCCATAGTCAATATCGGCACAAACATCCAAAATCCTACAATATATCACAAAATAAGGAGAAGCAGGCAGCAGGTGTTGTTTACTTTCGGCTTTACCGAGCAGGCTCTCTTCCTTTATGCAATCTTACCAGCCAGCGACAAATCTCTTATCAGCGATCATGATCGGAGCAGTGAGCCAGGAAGTGTTTCCGAGCGGCCCCGTAATCGGGACCGAAGCTTCCTGCTAGCCGATACGAACGGCCTTTAGGAAGCGATCGTGTTCATTCTCCTAAGTCCGCAATCCACGGTTCTTTTATTGAACGCGATCGAGACTGTGTGCCAGTGCGTTCTTCTAAGAAAGACATCGACGTCCTGTTAAACAGGTTATTGATCGCCCTTCGACTCAGGCTCCTGAACTTAATACTGAACAGGCTGCCGATCCTCCTCCGGTTCAGACTGCCAAACGTCCTTGCAAACAGGCTACCGAACGTCCTTTTAAACAGGCTGCCAAATGTCCTATCATTCAGGAAGTTTCCCTCTCCACCAATTATTTTAGTGAGCGCCCTTCATGTCGCGTTTCCGGGATGGTTACAGTTGAACGAGTCGCTGAACAACGAGCGATTCGTAGTACCGTTTGCTTGCCAGCAGATGACGGCAAGCGTGTTTCTGAATATGATCCTGAACGTCCTATCCCTGGTCATATTTCGGATGTTAGTTTGGATTACGAGGAGGTGCTTTATCCTTTTCAAGACATCGATGGGGTTCATGTACAGGAACTTCTCGTCTCTGTTCGAGCTGATCGCGAGCGTTCAGTTGAGCCGCACGCGACTCTGCCGCCCGTTACTGTTCGCAATGAGCCTATTTCTATTGCGGTTGCCACTCAGATTTTTTCTGATATTGATACCACTCTTAACCCTACTGCTCCCGGAGGAACGTCGCTGGAGAAGGAAGTAGAAGCCCAGCTTTCTCCTTTGGAGTTTGATGACGTTTCAGAAGACGAGGACTCTATTTCTTTCCGTCATTCTGCTGATCTTAAAAAACTTATGAGAGTTTTTACGGAAGAGTTTTCAGACTTTTTTGTGCCTATAGCTCCGCGCTCTCCTCCGTCTGAGTTTACTCTAGGCAAAGCCTCTAAGAAAGCCCGTTTTACTAAGATGGTTCGGTCACGTTCGTCCAAGAGAGCTCTTAAATTAATGGGTGACTGGTTACAGTCTAAGAAGGCCTTAGGAAAGACGTCTTTTTCCTTTCCTCCAGCTAGACTGGCTTCGAGGTCGAGCATCTGGTACGAGATGGGAGAGGTTCTCGGCTTGGGGATTCCTGCCTCTGCCCAGGGAGATTTCTCAAGCCTCGTAGACGCTCCTCGTCGGTCGGCCACGAGGAAGACCAAAATTTTTTGGTCCACTTCAGAAATGGACCACCTTCTCAAAGGAATTTTTCGGGCCTTTGAAGTTTTTAACTTCCTAGACTGGACGCTGGAGGCCTTGGGTAAAAAAGTTGAGACTTTTAAAGAGGGGGATACCTCTGCCCTGGTCCATTTGATGTCGTGCATGGACAAGGCCTTGAGGGATGGTTCTAATGAGCTTGCAGCTCTTTTTTCTGCAGGCATCCTTACGAGAAGAAATCAACTTTGCTCTTTTCTTTCGCCGGGGGTGACTCCCTTCCAGAAGTCCGAACTCTTATATGCTCCTCTTTCTCCATTACTGTTTCCACAAGAACTTATCAGGGAGATCTCTGCAGCTTTAGCTCAGAAGGCCACTCAGGATCTTGTCTCCAAGACCGCTAGAAAGGCTTTGCCTTCCTCTTTTATCAGCCGCAAGTCTAAGGAAGATACTTTTCCCAAGTTTTCCCAGCCCTTTCGAGGAAGATCTTCTAGTAGGGGTAGCTCCAGACCTGATTCTAGAAGGAGTAAGAGAAGAGGTTTCAGGGCAGGGCGAAGCAGAGTCTGACTGCTTTCGCCTTCAGGCAGTGGGTGCCAGACTACTCAAATTCTGGCAAGCGTGGGAGAAGAGAGGGGCAGACCAATGGTCTATTCAGATCTTGAGGGAGGGTTACAAGATCCCCTTTCTAGGGAGCCCTCCCCTGGTCTCAGTGCCCGTGGATCTCTCTCCCAGATACAGAGAGGAGGCAAAGGGGCAAGCTCTTTCGAACCAAGTGTCTCTTACGTTAGAGAAGGGGCCCATAGAGAAGGTTCAGGATATCCATTCACCTGGTTTCTACAATCGGCTATTCCTGGTAACCAAGAACTCGGGGGGATGGCGTCCAGTTCTGGACGTGAGTGCGCTGAACAGGTTCATCATCAAAACGAAGTTCACCATGGAGACTTCAAAGTCAGTGCTAGCAGCAGTAAGGAGGGACGACTGGATGGTCTCATTGGACCTTCGGGACGCCTACTTCCACATCCCCATCCATCCGAGCTTCAGACACTACCTCAGGTTCGTTTTCATGGGAGACGTCTTCCAATTCAGAGCCCTATGCTTCGGTCTTTGCACAGCGCCTCAGATCTTTACGAAGCTCATGCTGAATGTAGCAAAGATCTTACATTCAAGGGGCATAAGAGCCTCCCTATATCTCGACGACTGGCTTCTCAGAGCGCACTCTTACGATCACTGCCTGAAGGATCTTCAGACAACCTTGGACCTTGCGGAAGAACTGGGTCTCCTTGTAAACAAGGAAAAGTCTCTTGGTTCCATCTCAAGAGATTTTATATTTGGGGATGCTGATACGGAGTCAGATTTTTCGGGCTTTTCCGTCTCCCTCAAGGATAGAGCAAGCCAAATTGAAACTAAGATCGTTTCAAAGCAAGGAAGTTTGCTCAGCAAGGAAATGGATGAGTCTGATAGGAACCCTTTCCTCCTTGGAGCAGTTCGTCCCACTGGGAAGGCTGAATCTTCGTCCTCTCCAGTTCCATCTCAACAGCCATTGGGACAAGGAGAGGGACTTAGAATCGATGTTCATTCCTATCATGAACCCCATCAAAGTCTGCCTTCGGTGGTGGGAGGAATCAGACAAGTTCCAGGAGGGTCTCAACTTGTCAGTGAAAAGCCCAGATCTTGTGTTATGCTCCGACGCCTCAGACACAGGATGGGGAGCAACCCTAGACAAGTTAGAAGTCTCGGGTCTTTGAACAGAACCCCAAAAATCCTTGCATATCAACCACAAGGAGTTATTGGCAATTCTTTTAGCCCTCAGAAGTTTCGAGGCTTTAGTCACCAACAAAGTAGTTCAGGTCAATACGGACAACACGACAGCATTGGCGTACATCTCAAAGCAAGGGGGAACACACTCGATATCTCTGTACGAGACGTCAAAGAATCTCCTGATGTGGGCAAGAGAAACGTTATTCTTCTCACGCAATTCATTCAAGGGGAGAAAAACGTTATGGCAAACAGTCTCAGCAGACGGAATCAGATCCTTCCAACAGAGTGGACCCTCAACCTTCAATTGTGCAAGAGCCTGTGGCATCTTTGGGGTCGTCCTTGCATAGACCTCTTCGCAACCTCAAAGACGAAGAGGCTAGAGGCATATTACTCCCCTGTTCCAGATCCAGAAGCAGTCCACATAGACGCTTTTCTATTGGACTGGTCCAATCTAGATCTCTATGCATTCCCTCCTTACAAGATGCTGTACAGAGTAATACAGAAATTTGTGACATCCAAAGGAACCAGGATGACCCTTGTGGCTCCCTTTTGGCCGTCAAGAGAATGGTTCACAGAGGTACTGGAATGGGTGATAGACACCCCAAGAATTCTTCCTCTAAGAGCAGATCTTCTCAGACAACCCCACTTGGAAAGATTGCATCAAAATCTCCACGCTCTTCAGCTGACTGCCTTCAGACTATCAAGAAACTCGCTAGATCTAGAGGTTTTTCGAAGGAGGCAGCTCAGGCTATTGCGAGAGCAAGAAGGACTTCAACCATCAAGGTCTATCAATCTAAGTGGAAGGTTTTCAGAGAGTGGTGTAGAGTCAACTCTCTTTCCTCATCCAGTACCTCTGTAGCTCAAATAGCAGATTTCCTGCTTTATCTTCAAAGGAAGTGCAATTTCTCCTCCTCTACTATCAAAGGCTATAGGAGTATGTTAGCTACTGTGTTTAGGCATAGAAACCTTGACCTTTCTGGCAATAAGGATCTGCAAGAGCTTCTCAAGTCTTTCGAGACTTCAAAACGACGGAATCAAGATTCTCCAGCCTGGAATCTGGATATTGTTTTGAAGTATCTCATGAGCGACAGGTTTGAGAGACTGGGTTCAACTGCCTTGAAAGACCTCACTATGAAGACTTTATTTTTGGTCAGTCTTGCGACAGCCAAAAGAGTGAGCGAGATTCATGCGTTTAGCAAAAACGTTGGATTTCGTAATGGCAAAGCTGTCTGTTCCTTGCAGTTAGGCTTTCTTGCAAAAGACGAACGCCCTTCTCAACCTTGGCCCAAAGCATTCAAGATTCCAAATCTTACGGATCTGGTTGGAGATGAGGTAGAAAGAGTCTTGTGCCCAGTTAGAGCTCTAAGATGCTACTTGGAGAGAACAAAAGATTTACGAGGCAAGACTGAATCTTTGTGGTGTTCAGTCAAGAAGCCCTCATTACAGATGTCTAAAAATGCCTTGTCTTATTTCGTCAGGCTTTTAATTAAGGAAGCTCATATTCATTGTAATGAGTCAGACCTTGGACTTTTAAAGGTCAAGTCTCAGGAGGTCAGAGCGGTGGCAACGTTGGCAGCATTCAGGCAGAACAGATCTCTACAAAGCATATTGGACACGACCTTCTGGAGGAGCAAATCCGTGTTCACGTCGTATTATTTGAAAGGTGTTCAGACTTGTTATGAGGACTGTTTCACTCTGGGTCCATTCGTAGCAGCGAGTGCAATAGTGGGTGAAGGATCCACCACTATGTTCCCATAATCCCAATAACCTTTTCTTCTCTTGGTACTTTTAATTGTTTTTATGGTAGTTTGTGGAGATTGTGTCAGTCTTCCACAATCATTGATTTTGTCAGGTGGTCATGTTTGTGCCTTGAGAGCACCCGGAATTGGTTATTGGAGGAGGTTCTGTCATGAGGTTTTGACACCGGTTTGACAGTCCCTTCGAGATCTTCAGCCCCCTGGGAGGATCGCTGGATCTCATAAGGCTAGCAGACATAATGAGGCAGAGTATCATTGAAGTCAGCTTCCTTATCAGGTACGAACCCTTAAGTTTTGTTTTAATTAACTCTTAAGTAGAATTCCAGATATGCTAGCTGTCTCTAACCCTTCACCAAAGGTGTTAATCAGCTATATATATAACTACCGGGTAAGTCTTGTGTTTAAAAATGATATTTTCATTAATAAAATAAATTTTTGAACATACTGTACATACACGGTAGTTATATATAATTTTAGTCCCACCCTCCTCCCCTCTAGAGACTAGAGGCATGGAATATATGAGGGTCACTGGAATGGTTCCCAGGTACCTCGCTAGGGTGCAGGGTGGTACACCTGGCTATCCAACTGGCGGTTGGCACGAGTTTCGAATTTTCTGCCGTTGACGTCGGGGACGTAAGCTATATATATCACTACCGGGTAAGTATGTTCAAAAATTTATTTTATTAATGAACATATCATATTTTTTCATATATACATAAGAAAAAGTAAGTTAAAAGACAAAAATTAATGGCAGTGCAGAATAGGTAAGGAAGAAGACCATAAACAACAGCTCTCCATCCGAGACAAAAAGTAAAGTGACCTAAATCACAGGTGTTTGAGTGGGAGTAGTAGCAAGCTACCCCCCTACCCTCATGCTAACTAGCGGTGTGGGTAGGTAACCCTCATTAAATTCTAATGGCTCGTCATTTCGCTTCGCCAAACGTAATACCCCCAATAAATAGGGAAGTTTGTATTCCAGTTACGGAACAAACACCTATTATTTGGAGAACACGAGAAAAAGGGTATGTTTACGCTCCACCCCCCGGCCAGGAAATGGCGTATTCATAGCTGTTCTTCGCTATAGGAATTGATTCTCCAACCCCCTACAAAACACTAAGTTCACATACTAGGACAGGGTCGCGATTATCAGAAAATAGAGTAAAAATCGTCACCAATTGAATTCTTCAGGGGAAGTTTAACAAAATGAAATAATGAATTCACTAGTTTCTTTAAATGATTGTCCCAACAAACTACATACTAGGACAGGGTCATGATAGTCAGAAAATACAGTGAAAAATGTCACCAGTCTACTTTTTCACGGGAAGTTTAACAGATTGAAATCATGAATTCACTAAATTTGTAAATGCTTGTCCCAAGAATCTACATACTAGGACCACTCAGCGCATGAATGTCGGAAAAATGCGAGAAAAATGGACAACTAACCCAAACTTTGGCCCCCAACCTGAAATCTGACCTACAAGCCGTGTCCTTACCTTCCTTATGACTATAGAGTCCTTTCAATGACGTCACTGGGAATCGCCGGCGGCCATGCTGGAGGACATACAAAGCGAAAACATGGCAGCTGCTACAGCGAATATGGACAATGAGAGCTGTCAAACAATTGTCGGGTGATGATAAGCGTTTTTACAAGCAGAAACTCTATCTAATTGATGGCCTAGATCCATACCAGATGCAGAATTCATTCAGTCAAAATATTGAGGATTTTCCCAGTATTTCATACATTGATATGGTGAACTACTTGGTACTGTCGGCCAACCCAGAGCATGAGTGGGCATACATTTCCATTGAATAATCTGCTTCCAGAATTCGTTGGTTTTCCCTTTAATGCTTATAAGTTCAAAATTAGATAAACACTGGGCCAATGAAAAGTGTGTTTATAATTATAAAGCTAATATTGATCATTTAGCCTAACCTTGTGTATTATAATTTTTGATTGTCAAAATGTATGTAAAAGTTTTGCATAATACTGTAATGTCAAATCTTTATCAGTTCATGCCTAACCATTGTGTTTGTGTTTGGTTACAAATGCTATAATTTCTTATATACATATAAACATATGATGGACAAACTATTGTAATGCTCTTGGATGATCGTTTTGCCTCCTTGCAATTAAATGCGCAAGTTTAATTATTTTTCCAATGTTTCATATATAAGCTGAAGACCCCTTCGGGTTAAACCAGCTTTCAGATATTATTTATAACCAATGTTTATTCATCACATAGGCCTGTATGTCTGCACAATTTAATACACAAATTAAAATAAATATAAATATACACTTAATTATATATAGGCATGAGCACCTTGACGAAATAGAGACCTAGGTAAGTAGCCTTTGTTAATATAGCCAATATGGGCGCTTTTAATTTTTATTTTGAAAATCTGAGATGCCCCTTTGATGTTTAAAAATTGAGATGCCCCCTGCCCCACACACACTACACACTGAACTGACTTTGATACTTGTGAAGTCACCCATGCGATCGGATATAGCATGTTTACACAGGAATAATGATACTTTTAGGGCCTAGCCGACACTGACCTGATATGAAATGATCAGAACAAATATGTGCGTAGGGTAGTGAGGATTCACGTAGATCAGCCCGTGATATTCAGGTCAACCACAAGTCACTTCTGCGCTTGGATAATTCCTCTGTATCTTTGTCCTGATTCTGAATAACTGCCGGTATGTGGTAGAAACTCATGTCATCTCTTTGTCCTCGATTCCCACAGCCAGCAATAGCGCAAAAACTGGGCATTGTGTGAATGTGAATGGGATGAGAAGGCTAAATATTCAACAGTTCAACCATAGCTATTCACTGAACACGTCTTTGTTTGCCCTCCAAGATGGCGGACCGGAAGTTTGATAACGTGTATTGAAAGGACTCTATTAGCCCCCTGCGAACCCCCAAACACTGTCGCTATCATAAAAACCCCACAAACCTAACCTACTAGTTTCCAGGTCACAACCCCTATACGGGGAGCAAGCCCCGGACCCCCTTCCTAGATATCTCTCCTACACAAAACAAAAGCAATGGGTAGCACTCTAAATTATATCCTCACCACACTGTAATAATAAAAAAGCTACTTTCCCCTACCTAACAATTCATGATAATTATTACAGCAGTATCAAATACCACTGTAAAGGATGTCTTCCAACCAACTACAAACTTAATAGAGGGGTAAAATGTATATTGATGAGACAGGATTAAATTGCAAAAATGAACGATTCCTAGCATGGGACGACATGGGATCTATCTATCGGGAAAGTTTGGAAACTAAGCAGGAGCTATCCATGTCATGGTGCGGATCAAAACCAGATTTAAAAAATTTCAGAGGAGGGCAAAACATTTGGTAAATATATGATACTTTAATTTAAGCCAAATACATGAACCATATATTTTTCCTACACACTATCTTGTGTTTTATATATTTCCGACCATGATTATTGGGGCAAACGACTCGTTCATAAGTTTTTGGACCCCCTTATATAAAGACAATTATGGGGAACCCCAGTGGGAAACCGGGGTTTCTTGGGTGGGGAAATGTCATACACGAGTGATTTAAATCAATAATAATGGTCAGAAATGTAAAATAAGCCCAAGATAACCAGTTGGAAAAATATATGATTCACGTAAATGGCTGAAAATAGGCCAAAACGTGATTATTTAACTTTTGAGATTTGTAAAAGGATACAGAACCTAACAAACCCTCCTAACCTAACCTAGTAGTTCCCAGGTCACAATCCCTAGGAGTGGGGCAAGTCCCCTGGACCCCGCTTCCCAGGTCAAAAACCCGTAGCCAGGGGGCAAGCTCCCAAGACCCCCCTTCGCAGGTCACAACCACTAACCGGACCCCCCCCCCCCCCTTTCCAGGTCATAAACTAAAAGTAAATCACAAATAAATCCTTAGATTGTGATAAAGTAAATCACAAATAATTCCTTACCTTATGATTGATGTCGTCACCTTTTCTTTTTTCTTGGCAATCTTTACAAAAGCTTTGCAGTAGAAAATGTGCTGGCCTTTCCTGAAAATTAGGTCAGAATCAGACCTTTGAGGCATTATATCGCGGTTATTTTTCAATTTCACATGAGTAACAATAGTTTTACAATGAATGAAGAGCATTTCCATCATAATCAATTGCCAACATAAATGAAATTACACTAAATCTTTAAAGATTGATGTGCTTCCCTCAAGTTCACTCTTGGAGACGTCTTTACGAGATACTGGTTAACTTAAAATTGAAGGTGAAGGTGGGAAAAAATGGCTGTTGTAGAACAACATCCAGGAACTTATGAAGAAGTACTTGTAAGCTGTTATTTGTTTTAAAAAAAAAAATCACCTGACAAATACGTCATTGTAAATACCCAGAAAGCTCCCCAAAACATGGGAAAAAACGCATGCGCAATAAGTCTCCTTCAGTCTCTCAAATGTAAACAATGTTCTTCAGAGTGTAAAATATACTGTACATCACATTTTGGTAAATTTGTATTGTATTACAGGGTGTGATTTCGAACAGAAAATATATGTTTTCCTATAGTAAATGACGTGATTTAACCGAATTTGACCTTCATTTCAACCGTAATCAAACAGATCAACCAATTCGGATAACTTTAAGTTGCCGAATTGGTTGATGTTATTACGGATGAAATGAGGTGAAAACCGGTTAAATCACGTTATTTCCTACAGGAAAACATATATTTTCTGTTAAAATGGTTAAGTAAAATCACTGCTGCCATATACATTATGTTAAACTATTTAAATATAAGGACTTGTTTAACGGTGACATTTACAGAGAACGATAACATTAGCAACGTTACCAATGGTACAGTGTTACCGACGATGACGAATGGTACACAGGGTTACCAACGGTACAATGGTATTACTAGCAATAGCAATGCTAGATATTTCCATATGTATTTTAAAGAATTTGTCCATATAAGATTTACACAATATATAAAAAGTACAAAAAGGGCACAGAACCTAACAAACCCACCTAACCTAACCTAGTAGTATGACAGGTCACAAACCTCAGGTATTTACCGAGAGAGGTAAAATTCTCCATGTTACGAATGATACACAGAGTTACCAACGGTACGGTGACATTACTATCGATAGTAATGATAGTTATTTCCATACGAATTTTAAATAATTTTTCCATAAAAGTTTTACACAATATAAAAGAAGTAAAAAAAGGGCACAGAACCTAACAAACCCACCTAAAAACACATATAATGACTATTGAGGAATGACTTACCTTTTGCAAATAATATTATCTTCCATGGGGTAAACGACTTTTTCCCCAAAAATGTACCTTTATAGGAAGTACCGGTATAACCACAACGACGTTTCTTTTTGGTTTTAGATATGGTGGATTCGGTATTACAATAAAACACGTGAATGTCTTTCCTGTAAGATAGGGGGGAACTACACTTGGGGCACTGTAAGCATTGAGGAATTACATTGTGTGATTTCAGGAAATTATCAACATTGGCTGAAGAATCATAAAAATCACCATGGAATTTAGCAAATGATTTTAGGAACGGAATACTGCAGCCACTACAAGTATCTATAACTTCCTCCATCGTAAAACACGAAAAAATAAATCTCACTTGAAATGACGGACACCTTACACGGACAAAGGTTACGAGGGAAAAGGATTTGGCGGAAGGGGCATGAAGAGACCACTTAAAGAGACAAAGGAAGGGGGTAGGGAAATATCAGTTGTCAACCCCCTTGAGTAAACTTTGAATACGTATCGGTTCGTGATTGGTTAACAGAAAAACAACGGAGTATAGAGGGTAAACATAAATGAACTGGATAGGGAAACTAGTCCAGAGAAAGTATTATGTGAAAGCGGGGAGTGAAAAGGAAATAACCAAAGAAATAAAAACAATATAGGAAGGTAAAATGGAATGAATGATAAATAATATTGAAAGGAAATATAAAATGAGATGGTTTTAACATGAACGAACTGGATAGGGAAACTAGTCCAGAGGAAGTATTCATGTGAAACCGGGGAGTGAAAAATAAATAACAAAAGAAATAAACCCAATATAGGAAGATAAAATGGAATGTATGATAAAAAAATATTTAATGGGAATATAAAATGAGATGATTATAAAAGGTATTGGATAATAAAACGAGTAAGAGGTAGGGGAAAAGCTTCTGCGCAGGGGGGCGGGTTTTCTGCGCAGGACGAAAACTGGAATGCACGAATAGACTAACGTACGGGTGCTAATGTTAGCATGGAATGTTAACATTTGATCTACATCAGACGTTGGCAGCACTAGTTACTGTATTTTTTCATGACACAATCTTTGCAACGGCGCCTCCAAATTTTATCCAGATATACTGTTTTGTATTTTCCTCTGATTATCATAATTTCAAGAAGGTAATGTATAGAGAAGAAAAGGCTTGTTTTACGGTTATATATCGTTTCCCCAGTATGTTTTCCCCACCCAAAACCCCAAGTTCCCACTGGGGGTCCCCCATTATCGTAGGATATAGATGTATATATATATTTCTGAAACTATTCATTTGCGACGGGAACGAGTGTCATTTTCGAAGAGAGCGTAATTTTTTCTATAAGAACAAGTAGTTTTTTTCCTAGGTTATATTGCCCTGTAATACACTACAATAAAACCCACATTTTAATAAACCGATATGGGTAAATTTGTATTGTATTACAGGGTGTGATTTCGAACAGAAAATATATGATTTCCTGTAGTAAATAACGTGATTTAACAGAATTTGACCTTCATTTCAACCGGAATCAAACAGATCAACCAATCCGACTAACTTCAAGTTGACGAATTGGTTGATGTTATTACGGATGAAATGAAGGTGAAAAACGGTTAAATCACGATGTTTCCTACAGGAAAACATATATTTTCTGTTAAAATGGTTAAATATTATCACTGTTGACATATATGTTGTGTTAAAATATTTAAACATAAGCACTTGTTCAACGTTGTACTGAGAACGATAACATTAGCAACGTTACCAATGATTCACAGTGCTACCAACGATGACGAATGGTACACAGAGTTACCAACGACACGATGACATTACTAGCGGTAGAAATGCTAAATATTTCCACACGTATTTTAAATAATTCTTCCATATAACTATTACACAATATATAAAAAGTACAAAAAGGGCACAGAACCTAACAAACCCACCTAACCTGGCCTAGAAGTACCCCGGTCACAAAACACATATAAAGACTATTGAGGAATGACTTACTTTTATGAAGAAAACGACAAAACTTGTGGGTCACGGGAGGGTGAGACTGACGGATTAACTCGTAGACGACTTTTCCCCAAAAATGTACCTTTATAGGAAGTAACGGTATAACCACAACGACGTTTCTTCTTAGTTTTAGGTATGATGGATTCAGTATTACAATAAAACACGTGAATGTCTTTCCTATACGGTAAAAGAGAACGGGACTTGGGGCACTGTAAACGCTGAGGAATTACGTTGTGTGATTTATGGAAATAATCAACATTGACTGAAGAATCATAAAAATCACCATGGAATTTAGCCACTGATTTTAGGTACGGAATACTGCAGCCGTTACAAGTTTCTATAACTTCCTCCATTGAAAAATACGACATAATAAATCTCACTTGAAATGACGCACACCTTACTGGGTCAAAGGTTACAACACAAAAGGGGTTGGAGGAAGGGGCATGAACACACGACTCAAAGAGATAAAGGAAAGGCGGATAGGGAAATATCTGTAGGCAACCCCCTTGTGCAAACTTTGGATAGGCATCGGTTGGTGATTGGTTAAGGGAAAAACAAAGGATACTAGCGGGTAAACATGAATGAACTAAATATGGAAACTAGTCCAGAGAAAGAATTTATGTGAAACAGAAGAGTGAAAAGGAAATAACAAAAGAAAAGAAATAAAAACAATATAGGAAGATAAAATGGAATGAATAATAAATAATATTGAATGGGAATATAAAATGAGATGATTTTACCGTGAATGACTTGGATAGGGAAACTAGTCCAGAGCAAGTATTTATGTGAAACCGGGGAGAGAAAAGGAAATAACCAAAAAAATAAACCCAATATAGGAAGATAAAATGGAATGTATGATAAATAATATTGAATGGGAATATAAAATGAGATGATAATACGATAATAATTGGGGTGGGGGAAGCTTCTGCACAGGGGGAGTGATATTTGCGCAGACCGAAAACTAGTATGCACGAACGAACGTACAAATGGGTGATAATGTTAGCATGGAATGCTAACATTTGATCTACATCAGACGTTGGCAGCACTGGTTACTCTATTTTTTCATGAAATAATCTTTGCAACGGTTCCTCCAAAGTTTACCCAGTTATACTGTTTTGTATTTTCCTCCGGTTATAATACATACAAGAAGGTAATGTATAGAGAAAAAAAGGCTTGTTTTACATTTATATATCGATTCCCCAGTATATTTTCCCCACCCAAAACCCCGAGTTCCCACTGGGGGTCCCCCATTATCGGAGGATATAGATGTATATATATTTCTGAAACTAGTCATTTTCGAAGAGCGTAATTTTTTCTATAAGAAAAAGTAGTTGTTTTCCTAAGTTACATTGCCCTGTAATACACTACAATGAAACCCCGATATGCAAGTTATTATGCCCCAGACCCTATTAAACATATAAAGAAAAATACCAAACTAGCCAGCAATCGTCCATTTCTTATAGCGAATTCCAGTTTCGCTAGAAATTAGAGTATCATATATATACCCAACATTTTTTATTTTGACCAACCGCATCAGATTTAATCGTGAAACCTAACGAACTAGTAATGATTAATTGATATATGATGATTAAAATCATGAGACGAACATTAAGTTGCTGTAAAATAAAACCGGTTAGGTTAGGTCGTTTGTTTACATTAGCTGGTGGCCTTATTTATTGCTAATTCTACATATGCCAACAGTGCCATTATTCGTATGTTAAAACGAATTCTTTAATTCATACCCCACCCAAAAAACCCCGGTTACCCACTGCGGGTCCCCCTAGATTAGAGTGGTTAACAAATAGGGTAGAAATACTGTTCGTCCTAAAAGAAAAAAAGAAAAAAAAGAAAAAAAAAGGCAGCTTTGGATAAAGCTCAACGTAATTCATCAGAAAAAAATATCAAAATTTTAGTGGCGGAGCTATTGTATAGAATTACCATTGGTTAATGTCTAGGAGAGGGCCGCATGAAGATATCAGTGATATTCAATTTATTTTTACTAGAATGTGTAGGAATGTATGTAAATAATGGTATACCAGTGAGATAATTTAGTGAAAATCAATAATAGTCGAAATATCGACGATCAAACTCACGCTACTCTTGTCTTCCTCCCAGATTTTTCTAAGTCTGTTGTTATTGTTGACTGAGTCTTGTTTTTGCTCAAATGAGCCCTGTAACCACTATAATCCGCAGACAAACTAGTCCACTATGAAGTCTTACACGTTTGGCCAATCACAGCGCCTATCCACTATAACGTCATACATGTTTGGCAAATCACAGCGCGACAATACAACAGCGCGACAATACATTATCTTACCCAGGCATTTCATTTCGTTCTTAGACATGGAGGCCATAGCAAGCATGTCATCTCATGTTGCACAAGAAGTTGAAATTCCATCTTCTTGTCCTGACTGTTTCCTAAGTTACAATGAATTTGTTCTAATTTATTCGGGGTTATATTGAAAAACTAGTGGATTTGTGCCAGAGACACAATTTAATTTTACAAAATAAAAATTGTCCTGCATGTCAGGGAACCTTCGCAACGGCTTCACGTTTTCCTCAAAGCAGCAGCACATCTTTATCAACCAACAGGTTAAGGTACGCTTCATTAATTTATGGAGTATATTATAATGGTGATAGTATAACGATGTATACAGCAGTACCATCACTTTGGATTTGGTTTGATGGATGTGTTAGGTAGTGTCCTTAAGGGGGGGTCGTAGGGGGGGGGGGCGGAGCCCCTCCCCCCCCCCCCCCCCGGTAGGGATACAGGGCTATTAGGCTAGGTTAGGTGGGTGTATTAGGTTCGGTGGTGCCCTGAAAATCACTGTGGCCTTAAGGGGGGGGGTCACAAGGGGGGCGGAGCCCCCCCCCCCCCGGTAGGTCTAGGTAGGGGTACAGGCCCCCCAGGGTAGGTTAGTTGGTTGTATTAGGTTCGTTAGTGCCCCGAAAAATCACTTTTCTCCTCCTCCCCCCACCCAAAAACCCCGCTTCCCACTGGGGTCCCCCATAATTGTAGTAGTAGGTTTATGCTTACATTTTGTGTGTAAGAGTTAAGTCTTAGTTTCTTTTTTATTCATTTCTTCATGTTTCTATGCACTGTGCAACAAAAATCAGGTTGATTTTTGCCGTTTTTCGTCGTTAAACTTGAAAAACGGGTGCGGCCTTCTCCTAGACATTTAGCCTACCTTACCATTTACTAAATTACTCAATTCCGAGATTAATAATGGATATTGTAATGTCTTGTCGAAATAAACCAAGGTTTTGACTCGTACTCACCTGATCTGCCATAGGGAAGGGAAGCTTCCTGGCAGACTTAAAAATTAATTAATTTGTTTAAAGCCGTATATAGCAAGTATTAGAGACATTCTTTGTCGTTAAACAATTAGTGATCCTTCAGTTGTTTATGCGTGATTATTTCCGTCTCATGCAAGACCAAATTACTGTCTTCGATAAGCAAACCCACTTCACCAAGATAACACAATTAACTATGACAACTTTGTTAGACATGGCTATTGGTTACAGACAAACAGCGTTGCCATGCAGTTTGCGAGATCCCAAATTCACCAGAGAAACATCGAAATAAACATATGAACTCAAGTCAAAATAGAAAACCCATTAGAGAATTTTTTTCTTATGCTAAATTTTGTTTTATTCGTGGTTTAGCATAGATCTGTGTCAAGTCTGATAAAAAAAAAACGCCCACATAGTTTGAAAAGTACGGTTGATATTTTTTTTATCTGGCAACACTGCTCACAAGTTCACATCTCAGATTCTCAAGACTAGGAACTTTGCTTTATTTATGTTTCATGTTGTGGAAACAAAGTTTTGAATACAATATTTATTAGTATTTTCATATATATATAAAACCAATAACTTTGTATATGATTTAATCTAGTTATATCTTTATAGTTAAGAAGATATGCACTGTCATTGTGCATGGGTTTCCATTTGATTTTGAAATTGACTCAAGGCATGAATCTTGATGCTCATAGAAATGGACTAAATTCAGCTGGTCCATTATGAAATCACTCATCCTTACTTTAGTTGTATGAAATTATTTCTTTAAAATCCTATTTGCCGTCTCTTCTTTCCCTCCACCAACAAAGTCAGGAGGAAGTTTTGTTTTTACCCGTGGTTGTTAGGCTACTTGTTAGTTTGTGGCCAACTTCCTGGCCACAATATTACCCATAGTGCAGTGAAACTTTCAGGGATTAATTTTTATGTTGAGATGTTGGAGTGATTAAATTTTGGAAAGTCCTATGTCAAAGATCAAGATCGAACAAGGGGTCGACCGAATTAACCCTAACCTCGAGAAATAAGCTGCCATGGCGGAGGTCTTTACTATCAGAATGCATTTCTAGTTATGTTTTAAACTTGTTAAATTGCTCTCTCTCTCTCTCTCTCTCTCTCTCTCTCTCTCTCTCTCTCTCTCTCTCTCTCTCTCTCTCTCTCTCTCTCAATTGAACCAACCTCTAATTAGTCTATACATAGGCCTATATCTCTCTCAGTTTTTCTATCACAAATAACCTTGGAGGAATAATGACTCTAAAGTCACACCTCAGCGATAGAACCACGAGAAAGACCGCACAGTGATTTGATGAACATTAAACTCGTGTCTAAATGCTGAAAAAAAAAGAATCATAATTACAGAAATGTGGAGACACCGTTGCTCCGGCAATCTATTCAACTTTACTCAGTCAGCAGACTTTAGTCTCCCTTACATATCTGATTCCATTTACGTAATGCTATCAGACGGAAATTATAATTAAAATAAGATTCATCGGTACGCGCCTTGCAATCATATACTGACAGCTGTTACATTTTTCAGAGCCCTCACATATGTTTACTCATGTGTGCGTATATATATATATATATATATTATATATATATATATATATATATATATATATATATATATATATATATATATATATATATATGTGTGTGTGTGTGTGTGTGTGTGTGTGTGTGTGTGTGTGTGTGTGTGTGTGTTTAATATCATTATCATCATCAGCAGCCGCTACTAGTCCACTGTAGAACAAAGGCCTTAGACAAGTCCCTCCACTTGCGTCTGTTTATGGTTTTTCTATGCACAAATTTTCTTAGCTCGTCATCCAACGTCTTCTCTTCATTTTTCTGCATATTTTGCAATCTCTAAGGACCCAATCGGTTATTCTTAGTGTCTATCTATTATCTGTGACTCTCATTATATGGCCTATCAATGTCCATTTCTTTTTCTTTCAGGTTATTAAAATATCTTTTACTTTAGTTTGCTCTCATATCCATATCACTCTTTTTCTGTTATTTAGTGTTATTCCCATCAATATTCTTTCAATATCTGTTTCAGTTATAACTAGCTTATGCTCTAAGGCTTTAGTAAGGCTCCAAGTTTCTGATACATAAGTTAATGCTGGTAGGACCATCTGATTAAATACTCTTCTCTTTAGAGAAAGTGGCATTTTAATTTTCATAATCTCATTTTCTTTACCAAAAAAACTCTCCCTCCCATACTTATTCATCTTTAAATTTCGGTCTCATGTCTTGGGGAAACACTTACTTTCTGTCTTAAATATGTATTCATTAAAAATATCTAGGGGTTCGCCAATAACTGTTATTTCTTGCCTCTTATAGATATCATGCAATAGATGCTGTGAGACACATATTGGCCATCAACACGTATGCCGGCTCGGTTCATACGGCATCTATTGTATATCTATGGTAGTCTCTCTGCATTTTCATTGGACATTGTCTTAGTTTTACCCATATTGATTTTGAAATCTACATTTCTGATTTCTCTATTCAAATCTTCTACAATCTTTTGCAATTCCTCCCATAATTCACTAAACACAACTAAGTCATCTGCAAATCTTAAATTGTTAAGGTTTTGCCCATTAATATCAATTCCTACATTTTTCCTTTCAAAATTTACTAAAAACTCCTAGGCACTCTGTGAATAACTCCCTGTGTAGCTCCTTTCGCGATCAGCATTTTCTCAATATCTTTATTTAGCTTTAGGATTGTTATACATCCCATTAAGATATCTTCAAATGTTCTAATGTGAGATTCATCTGTTCCTTGCCTTGGAAGGAGTTTCATTACTACTGAAGTTTTGACAGATTAGAATAATTTTTCATAGCCATACACAGTAGTTTATTATACTCTGTTGATTTTTCCATTAGCTGGTTAATTATATGGATGTGGTCAGTTATTGAATACCATTTCTAAATACTGCCTACTCTCTTGGTCGATTAAAATCGTGCTGTTTTTCTATTCGGCTTGATATTATCTTTATAAATATTTCATACATTTCTGCGAGTAAACTTATAAGGCGGTAATTTTCAGGTCTTTTGTGAATTAGTATAATGATAAAGTTTTTCCAAGCTTTAGGTATAGAGCATTCTTGGAGACATTTTGTGTAAAGTTCAAGTTGCAGTTCTACAGCTATGAAATCTCCTCTATCTATTACTAAATCAATTGTTAGGCCTTCTCCTGTTATTTTGCCTCTTTTCATGCTTTTTAACTATCTCTCTCTCTCTCTCTCTCTCTCTCTCTCTCTCTCTCTCTCTCTCTCTCTCTCTCTCTCTCTCTCTCCCAACAGATACGTAAAACCACCTAAAAACTCTTACCTTCTAGTAGCAGACAAACTTCACCTTCACTATTAATCAATCAACATTTTGACATTCCCATTGGCTGTGACTTTGGTCAAATCGAAATAACTACAGATTAAATCAATTTTGAAATTCACACGTAATTGACATATAAAAGAGTATTTGCACATTCGTTATAGCAAGTTTATTGGACATATTTATTTCGAAGAATGTATGGAATATTTACAATTATTACAAAAGAAGAATGGTATTCATTGTAAGAGAAAATATATATAAATCTAAGAGGAGAATTAAGCAAATAGAACTCAACATGGGATTATTCGTGTTATGATTAATGAAATCCTCTGTGAATGCAAGAATACCTTCAACAGTTGATTAAAACTGGAGATCAACTCGTGTTCTTGCCCTCTCTGAATGCATTGGCCTTAGTTGAAATTGACGTCACTTTCAGGGGAACGGGAGATTGAGAAAATAACTTGATTTATGCATTGATAAAACAGGGGTGAAATGACATAAACAAAAATCTCTCAGTAAGAGAGAGAGAGAGAGGGTGTGGGGGGGGGGGGAGGGAGTGGTGCCGGTATAGGACCTAACGCTGGCACCTATTGTAGGCATTGCTTGAAAGATTTTGCAGTCATTATGTCCCAGAGTTTAAAGGCCGTCCATGAATGGCAGAGGCAAGGGACAGTGACAATGACCTACCTAGCAGGATAATGCCCTAAAGGACCGACCATATGATCAGCTCCCAAGCCCGTCTCCACTCAAACTAGGATCAAGGAGGGCCATGCAATGGCTGCTGAGGACTCAGCAGGTAGACATATAGCTTCCCACAAACTACTTACCATCCATAGCTCACAAGAATGGTGAGGTTGCAGACACTACGGGAAACTATCGTACTTGAGCGGGACTCGAACCCCAGTTCGGCGAGTACCAAGCAGGGCCGTTTTCAATAGGCCACAACAACCAACTTTCTAGCTTTCTACTCTACCTATGCTACCTCTTCATTTCTTTCAAACCTCTCTATGTTATATATCATATTCCTATTGCACATCGATACTGAATGGTCTCCTCGGCCCTAGAAATGGAAAAATAACCCAAATTATTAATTCTAATCTGTCTATCTATCTATCTATACCAGCAAAACCTATTAAATATTACGGAAACAAATCTTAAGAAAATACCGAATTCATATTGAGAGTCTTCTGGAAGGAAGTGAACTTGAATAACGCAACACAATTGTACATTAAAGTCCTTTGGAAAAGAAATCTATATTAGATATCAAACACATAAATCGCTTCCATGCAAACAGAATACCTTTGCCAAAGGTCAGACGTGAATTCGCAACGCGAAAAAAGGCGAATACTGAATTTCCGGATTTGCTTCGGGGTGATTCCGGTGAATCTTTTATTTCTTGTTTTTATTGTTTGGAATAAAAGGAATCATTCCATACTATAAACAGTATTTTATTTGAATGCTGGAGTCATTTTGGGCCTCACTAAATAATATTATCATTACTACTAGCTAAGCTACAACCCTGGTTGGAAAAGCAAGATGCTATCAGCCCAAGAGGTCCGGAAGAATAGCCCAGTGAGGAAAGGAAATGAGGAAATAAACAAACGATATGAGACGTAATGAACAATTAAAACAAAATATTTAAAAAACAGTATTATTATTATTATTATTATTATTATTATTATTATTATTATTATTATTATTATTATTATTATTACTAGCCAAGCTACTACCCTAGTTGGAAAAGCAAGATGCTGTAAGCCCAAGGGCTCCAACAGGGAAAAATAGAAGCAAAATTAAAACAAATATTTCATATATAAACTATAAAAGACTTATGTTAGACTGTTCAACGTGAAAAAAAAACATTAGATAAAAACAATTGGCATGTGTAGAATTTTAAATACCACACACTTTATGTACAGTATACTCTATATACACTCAGGCACACTATGTCATCTTATTTTACTTCCTCTTGTTTATTTAATTTGTTATAGTTTATATATGAAAGATCTAATTTAATGTTTCTACTGTTCTTAATTGATCTTATTTTGGTTCTTCATTACTTCAATTGAAGTTTATTTATTTTCTTGTTTTCTCTCCTCACAGGGGCATTTTTCCTTGTTGGAGCCGTTGGGCTGACAACATTCTGCTTTTCAAAATATGGTTGTAGCTTAGTTTGTAACTATATATATATATATATATATATATATATATATATATATATATATATATAAATATATATATATATATATATATATATATATATATATATATATATATATATATATATATATATGTACTGTATATATACTGTATATATATATATATATATATATATATATATATATATATATATATATATATATATATATATATATATATATATATCATGAGGCTCAGTAATACTTAGTATTCTAGAAGTTTTACTCCAGCTGTGACTAAGCTATGAAATTATCCTCCTAATCAGGTAGTTGAAATGGTGGACCTTCAGAAGTACAAACTTGGAACAAATGTTGAATAGGCTGACATAAATCTCTTTTTATAGTTTATACACGAAAGATCTGTTATAATATTGTTACTGTTCTTAGAATATTTTACATTAATTGTTCAGTACTTCTCTCCTTCTCTTGTGGTTTATTTATTTCCTTATTTCCATTCTTCCCTGGACCTTGGGCTATTCTTTCTATGTTGGAGCCCTTGGGCATGTAGCATCCTCCTTTTCCAACTAAGGTTGTAGCTTTGCTAGTAATTATATATATATATATATATATATATATATATATATATATATATATATATATATATATATATATATATATATATATATATATATATATACTTGCAATACAGTGGAATTAATAAGGTCGAAAGAAGACAATATATACTTGTATATACGGTTTAGTAAAAACACGCAGTACGTAGGGCATCCATTCCTTCAACTTTGGCCAATTTTTAAATCCTGCTGAGGATGATAAAGGAATCTTTACTTGCAATAATGAAGAATGAAAAAACCTACTGGAATAATTAATACTCACACAAAGACACAAACATACGCACAGACAGAAACACGTGCATGTACAATAGCAAGATGACAAATGATATTGAATCCTGTCAAAAATATGCTAAGAACTTCGCAGGAATATCTAAAAACATTTGTAATACTTTTTTGTAAATTGCGAAATGGTGTAAAAATATTACATTTCTCTTGAAAAGCGTCCTCTCTACTGTAGGTAATTCACTCACTGCAATAGATTCTTTGCCTGTAAAGATTTATTATGTATCAGTCATAATAAGTGTTTTATGTAATTCACACGATGCAAAAAAAAAAAAAAAAAAAAAAAAAAAAAAAATTGCAAGAATTCTGAAGCGATGTGAATAATACAAAAATGGTTTTAAATTGTCAAATGTACCGGATCGAACCGGTTAGCGATTATTCAGGGAGAGCTAAACGGAGTTGAATATTCCAAAAGGGCAAAATTGCATATTTGGTTGTTAGGGTGCAGGGAGACAGGGTTGGGGGAGGGGGTACTTGTTAGTTGCAAGGTTGTGATGGTGGGGCAAAATTGAATATTAACGTAAGTTCAATATAATTACATATGTTCTTAATTCATTATGATAATTTTTATTTATAATCATATGGTATATTTGTTGTTTTATTTGCTATACCATTCTTGCGAACAACTTCTTGAAATAAATAATCAATTTTTTGTTAATTAGTTTGGCAATATATTTTTTCCCTGCTGAAATATCGTTCGTAAAAACAAGCTAGGAGTCCCCCCCCCCGCCCCTCTCTCTCTCTCTCTCTCTCTCTCTCTCTCTCTCTCTCTCTCTCTCTCTCTCTCTCTGATATAAACTGAATTTGAAAAGATACAACACCGCTCAATGTGATGATTTCTTTAAAAGCGAAATAGAAAATACGTGGAACAGATTTCCAGCGGATATACTGAATAGTAAACACGGTAAACAAATTCAAGAATAAGTCAGACATCCTAAAAACTCTCTAAATGTTTAAACTAAATTAGGATCATTTTAATGAAATATGAAATTATATTGAATTTACGTTCATACACAACATCTTTAACAAGTACAACCCCCCTGTCTCCCCAATATGCACGTTTTCTACACCTGAAATTCTGGAATCTACAAATAACTAGGCTTAATTCTTTCTATAGCTGGACAGAATATTAACTAATTTAAGAGGCCCGATAATTCATTATGAAATGGGAATTCTAAGCAAAATACAAGACCGAACGTCAAAATAGGATCTCAGGGTTATTATCTTATATCATTCAACTAATCCTTGCTTTTTGAATTAACGCTCTAAAATACCAACTGTTTGTTTGCCAAGTTTTCGTTATTCATTTTAATATGGTTCCTTCTGTCTCTTTTGCCAATGCTGTTCTTTCCTTTCTCTTATTTCCAGAAAATATCGCGAATCAGTTCCGATAGAGTATATGTCCTGAGAGAGAGAGAGAGACTATTCCAGTTTGTTCCCTATCCCGTTGATTACACCGGAGATGACACTTCATTTACAACTGACGCTGGCCTCCTCCATCCCAGTCTGCGCACAGCCTCGCCGGCGTTCCTCTTCACTTTCAGCGCATTTGGGAATCTTCTTCGCACTTTCACTTCCGTAAGACTGACATAAGGAGCTTTTGTAGTTCTTCGGGATAGCCCGGGTATAAAATTTCAAAAGTTAGGACTGAAAAAAAAAAACACACTTTTAACGCGAAACAAACGCAAGAACACCGCAGAACCTAAGGTACTCAAGCCTAAGGTTCCTCACCAATCGTATGATTAGTATCTTTACGTACTTACCTGGCAGGTGAGTTAATCGTCCAACCCTAGACTGCCTTATCCATAGCTTACCCTGAGACTAAGTCTCAACTCAGTGTTTGCTTCAAAACCTGGCTTCACTCTTGGCAAGGTAACGCTAAATCGTATTTCTTAAATCGTAAAACTAACTTCATATTATCGTATTTCAGACCAGGATAAACAATAACTTCTACATAAAGTAAATCGATTTGACAAGTGATAAAAAAAGTTTACACCTGTCTCAATGACCTACATTCAGTTATCATCACTAAGTCGGACAATATCAATCGGTTTTGTTAACCCTGACGACTTTGGCGGTAAATCTCGATTATATTTGTAGACTTGATTTGAGATGTCAACGCCTTGACTCAGGTATCAACTCCGTGCCCAACGTACTGTACTTTGAGGTTACCACAACGCCTCTACAATTTCAGAGTAGCATTGCAAGAAGGATTATTATTATTATTATTATTATTATTATTATTATTATTATTATTATTATTATTATTATTATTATTATTATTATTATTATTATATAGAACCGGTTAAAAAAGAGAAACACTCACAAATTCATCCCTTTTCCTAACTACAACACCAAAGTTTCGACAATTTGTGGGAGATTGTGGTCTCAAAGTGTGCCTCATAGGGTAACCTATCTCACCAGGGTATGATTAATCCCTCTACCCCTGCCCCTTAGAGCGACAATAAGGAAATATATTCATGTATATAGCTAGATACTTGCTCTTTATTATATAGGGGATGATTGTTGTTGTTGTTGTTATCTAGATTAAAGAAGCCTTTATGGAACGTGTAATAAAACAGGTTACGCAAGTTTCCGACGGTTAAATAAATCCATACAAGTGTGAGCAGACGATAGATATAGACGATAGATATAGACCTAGCTGTACCTGATTGATATAGTTACGTGGTAAATAAATTGTATAAAACCTCTAGTGATCAAAGTTCAGGATATTCTCTTCTAATTATGAAGGATTCATGACAGGATACAAAGTTGTGATAGAAACAGCGCAAACAGAAAAGTGAAAGAACAAAACTTTCTTCTGTTTCTTAAGTTGCCAATGAATCATTAAGGAAGAGAATTAATTCTTTATTGCACTGTTAAAAAAAAAACCGTAGTTCTAATCGAAAAAATTCCGTAAAAATATACAATTCTCAACCGTATTTCAGTAAAATACAGGCGACTGTATTTTAAAACCTACTTTGTTTTTATATTTTACGGCTTGGTGACCGTAATATCACTCCTTTACGTCAATATATCCGTTTTTAAAACGGCAAATACCTGGCAACATTTATTCCAGGATTTTTAACGTTTTATTACAGCAATTTTTTAACAATTGTATATTTTCAAAATTAATTTACGTGTTTGTATGGTCTCTCAGATGGACCCCATAAGCGCTGTCATTTACTTTAATGGAATACACGTTCCGCCAACAATGCATATTTTAGTCTTACCTGTTGTTATTCCTTTGTTTGTTTGTTGTTTATTGTCTTTTTATTCATTCTGAAGTCTTCTTTTCTTCTTGTACTGTCATTCTATGCGAGGGATGCTTGATTTGAAAGTCAATAGTTTGATGAGTGTCTGTTTATTCATAATAATAATAATAATGATAATAATAATAATAATAATAATAATAATAATAATAATAATAATAGTAAAAATTATAATAATAAAATAATAATAGTAAAAATAATAATAATAATAATATATAATTATATTGATAATAATAGTAATAATAGTGAAAATAATAATAATAATAATAATAATAATAATAATAATAATAATAGTAATAATAATAATAATAATAATAATAATAATGGTAAAAAAAATAATAATAATAATACTGTAATAATAATAATAATAATATCATTTATCCATTCAATTGTATTCATAGGGAAACTAGGGCCTCGGTTTGCCAGAATTAATTCGCATTGCCAATTGAACTCAAGGTAATAGCGTAATCCTATTTCCGTTATGTGGATTTGAGATCCTTCGTGAATATATGTAGAATATATACTGAAGAATCTAATCCTTCCCCCAAAGTAGGTCTCATAAACTAAATCGAAGATAATCTACAATTTAATCTATAGGTTGGTTATTTCGAAAATTTATCAATCTATGAGCTTTAGATATAAATGAGGTTGTACTGTTGGATATAAAGTGAAGAGAGAATTCATTTGTTACAAAATACAAAAGTGAAGAGTTAAAAACTATTGAAGGGCGATATATTTTCGGTCCTAGAAGTTGAACTTGAAGAAATGTGCTCATCGGCCAACTTTAAGTTATCGGGATACATATGTAAAAAAAAAAAAAAAAAAAAAAAAAAAAAAAACGCACCATAAATATTTCATTGTCGTATTTGAGAATTCCTAAGAGCCACGAGGGGATCCTTAATGATAAGAAAGAGAAAAGGAAAAAAAAAAAATAATAAAATACAGAATTTTCTGTCGCACATTTTTGTAATGATGGTTTCGTTAGTTATTTTCTTCTTCTTCTTCTTCTTCTTCTTTCGCGGATGCGTTGCTTGCGGTGAATAGGAAGAGCAAGCGAAGGATGATAAGAACCTCTCACCTGATAAGAGTTCCTCGAAATGAATGGCCGAAGATTCGACTTGATGCCGCCAAAACAGACACGTGGAGGACGGAGGTGTCACAAGCACATACATATTTCTTTTTAAACGTCATTATAAATTTCTACTAGTCAGGGCCACCCATACTAGGTTGGTTTGCTGTGAGCGATCAGATGAAACTTTCCCACCATCAACAATACGCAGTTGGTCAGCGTGGTGATTAACACTGGACAAACATCAGACATGAATTGATATGTCTGAGGTCTTTGTCCTACAGATGACTAGAAACAGCTACATTTTTGTTGTTGTTGTTTTTATTGTTGTTGTGTGGAGGATTAATTTTTCTAATTTTTACTTTGATTTTTTGTTTGCCAAATCCAGGGAGAGAGAGAGAGAGAGAGAGAGAGAGAGAGAGAGAGAGAGAGAGAGAGAGAGAGAGAGAGAGAGAGAGAGAGAGAGAGAGAGTTAGTGTATCGATTGTTTGTTGTGAGAAAGACTGTTGGTATAAATGAGGTTGTTTGTTTGTTTATGTTTTTAGCTAGGTTAGGAGAGTGGTGCATGTCTTGGGTGAATGATTATTTTTTATTTGACTGCAGCAAGCGTCAGGTTTGTGTCCATTGAATGCTGGAAGTGATTATATATTTCAACAGTAAGTACAGTTTTGTTTATATTTGCTTGTCGTGATTGTGAATGATAGGAACAGTTTATTATTTATCTTTGATTATAGTGCGATAGTTTAGTTAGCTAGGAGCGTTCGTAAGTGTTTTTTTATTTCTTTATTTTGCAGGCCGTAATTCCTTCTTTGGGGAGATTTTCTTTGAATGTGAAATCGATTGTTGATGAGCTGGCTTATAATAAGGAACTTGGCACGACTGCTCGGATTTAGATAATTGTTGATGACCCGGACCGAATTTACTTCCGATTGCTGTTGATGATGATGATGATAGAGATGATGATGATGATGATAATATCCAGGACCCCAATCAGGGAAGTAGTTGTGGCAAATCGCCACCCAGTGGACTGTTGACCACACAGAGCTGTGGTAGTGTGCTGCAAAAGACAGTTGCCAGAGTGTGGACGACTGTGTCGGTGTTAACATGTAATATTATATATATATATATATATATATATATATATATATATATATATATATATATATATATATATATATATATATATATATATATATATATATATATATATATATATATATATACACACACATTTATTTTTGGTGTGCGGTAAATGCTAAGTTATGTTAGTTTTTTCATTTGAATGGTGTTAGTTTATTGTATGTTTAGTCTTCAAGTTTATGATTAGGTTTAGTTTGTAAGAAATAGTTTAAGTGTGATTAATTTGCTTTGATTTATTTTAGTTTGTAAGAAATATAGCAATAAGGTTATGTTTTGTTTTCATTTTCCTTCTGTTCAAGAGTCCAGTTGATAACATAAGGGGAAAGTTTGTGCAGAGGAAACATTTGTCAGTTAATGTGATCAAGGGTGTGCGGGTTGTTTTTGCGACATCCCGCCACAGTTGTTTTTGTTGTACGGATTCTACTGTTGCTTAAACACTTCCTTATGCACAAAAATATCACCAAATCTTTTTTTTTTTTTTTTTTTTTTTTTCTTTAATCATTACAGTGGTGAGACCTTGGGTAAGATGACACCTTTCATATTTGTCCAGAGTCACTTAGGTCTGTATGTGATGCTCTTGTTCAAGAGGACCCCGAACTTCACATTTCATTTCTCTTTTCTGAGTCCCACAAAGCTGAAGTTTAAGACACTGAGAATTTTGTCATTTTCATTATATCGTTACCCATGAAAAAATGCTGGGAAATTTAAGGAAAATTATTGTTTAGCTCTTCTTTGATTCTGGTTAATAGATTAACATTAAACGAAAAAATCTAATATACAAAAAATATTCCCTGAATAAGATCAGTATCAGAGTTTTGTCTTATATCGAATTTACTTGGCCTTCTCCATCATGAGGCTCAATACTACACAGTATTCTAGAAGTTTTATTCCAGCTGTGACCAAGTTGTGGAATGATCTTCCTAATCGGGTAGTTTAATCAGGAGAACTTCAAAAGTTCAAACTTGCAGCAAATGTTTTTATGTTTAACAGGTTGAACTAAGTCTTTTTATAGTTAGATATGACATATCTGTTTTGAAGTCGTTACTGTTTTCAAAAGGATTTATTGTTGATTTGTTCTCATCATTTATTTATTTCCCTATTTCCTTTCCTAACTGGGCTGTTTTTCCTTGTTGGAGCCCTTTGGGCTTATAGCATCTTGCTTTTCCAACTAGGGTTGTAGCTTTGCTAATAATAATAATAATAATAATAATAATAATAATAATAATAATAATAATAATAATAGTAAATGAACCAAAGTGTCGTTGCACCTTATAGCGTTAGTCGTAAGATAAGAGTTAACACCAACAAAAACATTTCTTTATTTACATTTGATATCCTGACCTTTCTATAAACAAAACATTACAATTCCTTTAACGTTTTCTTTCTTTCTCTATAACGCCAATGTCAATTATCAAATCAATCAATCTAAATTTTCTCCAATAAGATATCAAATTCTTCTACCTCTTTATTTCACTGTATATATATATACATATATATATATATATATATATATATATATATATATATATATATATATATATATATATATATATATATATATATATATATATATATATACATTGAGCGATATCCAGGACCAGTACGTCCTAGATTTAGTCAATGTCATCTTCTGTATTGCAATATTCGTGGTCTTCATTCAAATATCCAAGACCTTACAGTTGCGTCCAGACAGTATGATATTCTTTCGTGCTCAGAAACTTTGGTTTCTAATATGAGGCACTCCTCTGAGCTCCTTATAAGTGGTTTTAAGAAGCCAATAATGTTGAAACGTGATGCCATCCCTAGGGCCAGGGAAATGGCGGTGTATATTAGGACCGAGTACCCTGCTTCTCTTAAGTCCTGCTATCAATGTGGATGTCATGAGATTCAGGTAATAAAATTTTGTGGCAGGCATAACAACTTTTATTTGTTCCATTTACCAGAATCTAGGCATGGATGATTCTATCTTCGATTGTCTTCTTACCATTATGGCTAAGATACAAGAAGATGATAGAAAGGCTTCTTTTGTCTTTATTGGTGATTTTAATCCTCACCATAGGGAGTGGTTAAATTCTATCTCTCCTACCGATCGCCATGGCTTAAGAGCTTTAGACTTTGCCTCGGAATCAGGATGTGAGCAAATAATAAATGAAGCTACTCACAGGACTGGTAATTGCTTGGACCTCGTATACACTGACTCCCCTGGCGTTATAACTAGTAAGGTTGGTTCTCCAGTCGGGACATCTGATCATGCCTTGATTTCATTAGTAGTGAAGACTGAGCAGCCTGTCCCTGATATATCATACTCAAGTAAAATTTATATGAAATCCCAAGCAGACTGGAATGGGATTTTGCATGATCTTTTGTGCTTGAATTGGTCATAATTATATAATAGTGTAGATCCTGTTGTCCCTTTGAATGCTAATCTAGTCAACATAATTGATAGGCGTATCCCTTCTCATGTGCTAAGGTACCGAGTGAAGGACAAACCGTGGTTCAATGATGATTGTAGACGTGCTTATTTGGAGAAGCAGGAGGCCTATCATCTTTGGAAGGGTAACAGATCAGATTTGACCTGGAACAACTATACTCAGCTTCTTATTGGAGGCCTTGGGCTTATAGCATCTTGCTTTTCTAACTAGGGTTGTAGCATAGCTAGTAATAATAATATTAATATATATATATATATATATATATATATATATATATATATATATAAATATATATATATATATATATATATATATATATATATATATATATATATATATATATATATATATATATATATATATATATATATACACACATATTAAACCAATTTCAAATCAATTATACAAAAATTAAGAATTTGCTGTAATTTTAATGATTTTTCATCCCAGTAAATTTATCAATGGGAATTGAGTGATAATCAAATCGAGTGAAGACAAAATATCTTTGCACGCGAAACACTCTCGCTTAAAAGCTTAAAATTTTTGATAACCCTTTTACTCATTCTGACAATGATTTGATTTTTCCATTGCTATTTTATTCGTGATACATTCTGCTGTATTTAGATACCGCGTAGCAAATAAAGC
>NC_090736.1:84386205-84396205 GCF_036898095.1 Palaemon carinicauda
ATTCAAAAATAGAGCATCAAAATATTTCATTTTGCAATATGAACATATGTTGTTAGTTCCCTACGAAAGCCAATGATTTTCTATATCTATTGTACAATTCTTATAAGGCAGATGGTAATTACAATGATCTGTTTCCTCGTTATAACAAAATTAGTATATAGTAACATTCTGTGTCAATAATATTTGCATAGTAAATACACACACACACACACACACACACACACATATATATATATATATATATATATATATATATATATATATATATATATATATATATATACACGTATATATGTATGTGTATATATATATATATATATATATATATATATATATATATATATTAAACAGACATACACACACACACACACACACATATATATATATATATATATATATATATATATATATATATATATATATATATATATATATATATAGACATACACACACGTACACGTATATATATATATATATATATATATATATATATATATATAAATAAATATATATATTTATATTTATATACATATATATATATATACACTTTATATATATATATATATATATATATATATATATATATGTATATATATATATCTATATATATATATATATATATATATATATATATATATATATATATATATACTGTATATATATACTGTATATATATATGTGTGTTTATATATATATATATATATATATATATATATATATATATATATATATATATATATATATATATATATATATATACAGTACATATATATACCACAAGGAAAATTACATTACTTAGCGAATCCTGACCAGTTTCATCTGCTTCATTTTATCAAAGATTTATTTTGATACTATTACTGTTCTTGAAATATTTCATTTCAATTGTCATTACTTCTCTTGCAGTCTATTTATTTCCTTATTTCCTTATATCCTTTCCTCAATGAGATATGTTTCTCTGTTGGAGCCCTTGGGCTTATAGCATCCTGTTTTTCCAACTAGCGTTGTAGCTTAGCTAATAATAATAATAATAATAATAATAATAATTCAGATCATAGCTTGACGGATAGCAGTCGACTCACCTGATCGAATAGTTTGGACGGACGATTGAAGCCGGAGTCTCGTCTGTCACCAATAATATATCGGTCTCCCAAAAACTCTCGGAAGAACAGATTTGGGATTTGGCGAGTCATCTCTCTGCGAAGATAAAGACACTTCAATAATTTTATAGTCATATGAGTTCGTGTGTTGTACAAAACAATGGATTCGAATCAGAGTAAGATTCGTATCCTATGTATAAGTATATTTATACTAGTGTATCAGACCCCTGAAATATGACGCCTAAATATTTAGACAGGTATGCAGGCACAGACGCACATACACAGACTAATTAAACCCTTCCCGGCCCCTTTTCCTTTCATAACTACAACACCCTAGTTTTGGGCAGGTTGTGGAAGATTGTTGTTTTCCGATTGGTTACTGTTCAGTGTGACAGGAATATATATATATATATATATATATATATATATATATATATATATATATATATATATATATATACATGGTCTTTATTATATACGAGAAATTAGTAGCATTAAGTCCTGTATTAGAACAGGTGTAATGTTTATATGTTTAAATTTTCCTTCTTTTATACAAAAGGATCGACAGTCTTATTGGAAGAAAAATGTGTACTGTACCAACCGTGTGTAACACAATTGTACATAATTATTTTGTATATATTATGCTTGTATCTGCGCTCTTCCCTCGCACTAAAAAGAACCTGAATGATCATGTCTCCGGTTTTGCTCTGTAATATTGTCTGTCTCTCGAACATGTTATGTCCTGTTGCCTTGAGGTTTTGTATATAAAGGATAGTGTTCCTTAATAAACAACTCAGTTGATTGCTTCCTGCCTTTGAGTTCACAACCCTCTCTCGGCACCGTCACATTGGTGACCCCGGAAGTCGACTCGCTCCCACTGCCTTCCACCCCCACCTCCCTCGCCCCTCCATCGTTGGTACTATGACGGACTCTACTACAGCAGTTGGCGCTGCGGCTGCCCCATTGAAACTTTCACCGCTCGCCAGCGGAGAGGCATTTGCTTGGTTTCAGCGCGCAGAAGTCCAGTTTCGCATCAACGGCATGACTCGCTCAACCACCAAAGCAGATTATGTTCTCGCGGCGATACCCGAGGACACCTTCCCGGAAATATCCGACTGGCTTTGTGAACAAGGAGACACGCCAATAGCGTGTGACGCCCTCAAAACATACCTTCTGCAGCAGTACTCGCCGTCGCCAGCCGCCCGTGTAGCAAAGCTTTTTCAGCTCTCGCAACAACCGTTGGGGGACCAAAGGGCTTCGCTTGCCCTCAAGGAAATGACCAGTATCGCTCGCCTTCAACCTGCCGCAGACGGCTCTCCTCGTGAGGTGAACCTACTTCGTGCACTTTGGATACGCCGTTTACCCGGACCTATACGCGCTGCCATACCCGATGTCGATAGTTTACCCATAAAGGACTTGATGACCAAAGTCGACGCCCTTATGGACAACCCCTTTCACCTCTCAATTGTGGACGTCATTAGCGAATCTCCTGGGCATCACCCTACATCAGACAACGGCCTACAACCCCGCTGCCAATGGAATGGGTGAACGTTTTCATCGCACCCTCAAAGCAGCTTTGATGTCCCGTTGCAAGGATTGCAACTGGTTTACTCAGCTTCCCTGGGTCCTCCTTGGACTAAGGACCACTCCTAAAGACGCCCTCGACGTCTCGGCAGCTGAAATGGTGTATGGCGACCCGTTGGTCGTCCCTGCCGAATTTTTTCCTTCTACAACCTCCTCCAACGATCTCCAGCGCATACGTCACGTCGTGGGAAAATTTACTCCGTGCCGCCAGACTTACAAGCCCCCAGCGAAGCATCACATACCAACGGACTTGCACTCTGCAACGCACGTCTTCCTGCGCAACGACACCAGCAAGCCACCACTTACACGGGCCCTTTCCTTGTGATCAGACGCAGTCCGAAAGCATTCCTCCTAAACATTCGGGGCAAAGAAGACTGGGTCTCCATTGATCGTCTAAAACCTGCTTATCTTCTGCCAGATGACCCGCCTACAGTTCGCCTCTCTAGATCAGGGCGCCCTATTTAACATGTACAGTATGTCATTTTTAGGGGGGGAGCCATGTACCAACCGTGTGTCACACAATTGTACATAATTATTTTGTATATATTATGCTTGTATCTGCGCTCTTCCCTCGCACTAAAAAGAACCTGAATGATCATGTCTCCGGTTTTGCTCTGTAATATTGTCTGTCTCTCGAACATGTTATGTCCTGTTGCCTTGAGGTTTTGTATATAAAGGATAGTGTTCCTTAATAAACAACTCAGTTGATTGCTTCCTGCCTTTGAGTTCACAACCCTCTCTCGGCACCGTCACAGTACCAAATGAACGGAGCCAGTTAATATTTCTCTGTTGATATATTTCCACATAACTGGAATCTTATTTTACCACTGCGGAGGTAAGAATGAAAGAGTAAAGCATAAAATGTGACTTTGGAAATGATTGTTGATACAGACATTTAATAATTACAGCAATAGAAGTCAAGATATGTCTGTAAAAGCGTAAGTTGGGTTTTTGGCCCAACCAGAGGGAGTGGTGCCAATACATTTCTACTTGTTCAAGGGTTTTAACAACAGCGTCTATTTCGTTTTAGTAAAGACAGGATCCAGTGGATTACCAGCTATATAGGTATAGAGAAATAACTACAAAACACTTTAATGTAAAATATATTTCTTGATCGGTGCAACATTTGAAAGGCGATGACATCGTAACGGGGAATCTTCAAACTTAAAATTCTGAAACTCGAACTGCTTGTCAACAGCGCACTAGACAACCGCATACCGCTCACACAGGCCTTCCTTTCACGAAGCCTTTTGTTCAAAATTAATCATCTTCCTCCAAATCACTCCAAAATTTTCCTTCGTCATTCTTTGATCATTTTACAATCGACGAAAAGTTTCTTATCTTCTTTCTTCACAACTCGCGAGGGAATTTTTTTTTTTTACGATATTTTTCTTAACTTTCGCTGCCAATCAGTTGTTCGTCTCTCCCAGCAAAAGAGAATTTTGCTTAAGTAATCACCCGGTCTTTCTTTACTTCTATTTATGTTAATATCTGCTATCTTCGTCTTTGTCAGTAATTAAATAACTTCACTCATTTCTTGTCACTGCTATCCTTTCCAACATATGGTTTCAGTATTCTAACTACAATTATTTACGATATTGTACACATTGGCATTAGTTTTACTTGTTTATAATAATCAACACTGAAGCTCAGTGCCTACTGTTCTTTTTATCAAGCTACACTTTAATCTTCAGTCACACTAAACTTACATTGCTCGCTACTTTGGACTTTAAAAGGCACTTAATATAAAAGGAGACATTTCACTCGTTATTCGTGTATTTCCTTACTCATACCACTCCATGGCGATGAATTCCTCAGTGAAGTTGGTTTACAGGCCGATCATGAATGACAGACGCAAATGATAGTGACATTGGCCTAGCCTGCAGGACAATGCCCTAGAGACTGGCCATATATATATATATATATATATATATATATATATATATATATATATATATATATATGACCAGTGACCAAGCCCCCTCTCCAACCAAGCTAGGACAAGGGAGAACTAGGCAATGGCTGCTGATGACTCAGCAGGTAGACCTATAGGCTCAACCCATAACCCCCAATCATTAGCTCACAAGGATGGTGATGTTGGAGACACTACAAAAAAACTATCGGGCTTGAGCGGTTGCCCCCGGTGTGGATTTTCGAGAGGAGACGGAAAAAAAGTGGATAAGATTCGGCTGTAACAGGTGCTACCACTTGAAGTGTGTTTATAGAGGCAAACATCAGTGATGAAGATGTAACAAGATTGAAATGGATTTGATCGCTCTGTGTAGATAAAGCTATTATGGCCAAGAAAACTATATTGAAAATAGGAGGAGGAATTGAGTATCAAAGACCTCTATAGACGGACATAAGGAGAACATCGCTGAATTAGAACACCGAATTGCGGAACTCACTGCGGACAGGGCACATTCCACACAGACCCTTGATCTCAATGAGAAAGATGATAATCTATCGATGAATATGGAATCAATTAAGTTACACTTCAATCACCGCTGGACCCAAATCGAAAGAAAATGACATAAGCTGACAAAGTTAAGGAAAATAATCTACTAGTAATTAAATCGACTAAAGCATCAGCTAAAATCACTGACAGGAAAAATGCGGTCAAACGTGCACTTAAAACATTCCAATTCTTAATACGAGGTCAACTTCAAACGGATATGTTGTTGTAAAATTTGCTTACGAAAAGATCAGAGAGAAAGCATCAAACAAGATTCAAACCATTGTTGCCGACACCAAGACGAGGAAATTTGGAAAACTAAAACATAAAATAATGATATGCACTGTATACAGTGATGAAGATGAAGTATTCAATGTTTGATTCAAAGAAATCGTTGTCTGGACCATACCCAGAACATAGAGGAGAAAGTAATTCTGGTATTCAAGAAAAGTAGTACAGGTGGAATTACCCACTACTTGTTGAAATGTGATTCTGAAGTTCGGAAGGCTATTCATGATAATGGTGTTGCGATGGGATACTTATAACATTCGTGATGCGTACCATGTGATCACCTACTACCACTGTCAGAGGTATAAACATTCCACCAAAGAATGTAATTCGCAACAGGAAAAATTTATAAACTGCACTGAATTAAGCAAACCAAATTACCACACAGGGAATTCAAGTAATTTCAAAGTTTATGACTTGAAATTGAAAAGGCTAGCAGAAAATACTGGTCATGGAAATAAAGGATGTCATAAACTGTTGCTAGGTACAGTTAGAATCAAAAGAATGCAAACACTCGGGGGAAATCTTTCGTCAGATGTCTCTATTACCCCCATGACAAAACAGACAAGGTGTTGCTCTTCTTACTACTTCTCCAACCTTAGCGAACCAAAGACAGTAAAGCGCTGACTTTGTTAGCAAAAGGATACAAAAGTAACAAATCGAGTTGCCATATTTCAATTCTTTATTATCATTTGTCGTCTCAACTATCCATTGCAAATGCAAAACACACACGTAACACACACACACACACACACACACACACACACACATATATATATATATATATATATATATATATATATATATATATATATATAATTACTATTTTTTCGTAGGAGAGGCCAAGTGGACACTCTGCAGAGAAGGGTCGGGGGGGGGGGGGGGCGGTCCTCCACTTCACAACCCCTTGCCCCATCCAATCCGACAATGAGAAAATAAGGAAGTAACTTCTGTTTTAGGGGGTGTAGAAAGAAGTTGAATGAGTATTCTTGATACAGCCTGTAAGATAGTGTATCATTGCCTAAATATTATTTGATAACCGTTAGTGTTCTAACAAATATTTTTAACCGTATTCATTATTGGTTGATTTGTAAAAGATAGCAGTAGTAGAATAAAGTAGTTGTTGTTGTTGGAAGTTTGATAAGTAACGAAATTTAAGTATCACTATTGCATAATAGATAATCAGTGATGGATACAATATATACTGATGAATTCATAACACCTTGAATATAATAAGAATTTATTACTTCGTATCGAAAATACGTGGAGGTAAATGAGGAGGCTATTACATTTTGGCAAAGGCTATCAGAAATGTGTTTTATTGACAAATCATATAAAATATACAAGCTTTTTAGTCTCAGAACGACGTAATTTTCAGATTTTTTTTTATGAAACTATGATATACCTATTTTCCCAAAATGTATTCAATAAATTGTCGGAAAAATACATTTGCAGATGGCATACGCACAAGATTATTCCCGATGCTGATACCGGGACTGCAAGTTATCAATGTTTTTTTATAATTGCTAGTAGCTTTATCTTGAGAAATTACATTGCCTGGAGATCAAACTGACTTCTTATCAATTTCATGCACAACGTTCTCTCAGTTTTGATTCGAATAAGATTAACTCTGTATGATAAAGTCCCTATTTACAGTGATTAAGTGCCCGAATTAGCACAACTATTTGATGTTGGATGTGGGCTCTGGACGGGGTGAATGCCTCTAGGTATATGGGCGCTTCACGAGTGAAAAACACTACACTATCCGTGAAGCTCTAGTTCGGAGTATTCGAGCAATAGTCATCCATACCAGCTCCTCCGCCTATCAAGATAGTAGTTGAACCATAATTTCTACAGCTGATGCAGTAAGCGGGAAAGCTGAAAACTAAATATTAAAATATCTCGAAAATAAATATTTGATTGTCCTTATAATCACTAAATCACACGGCTGAGGAGCGATACCCTTGGATTCCTAGATATTTTCTCTTCATTCTTCAGATTTTATCTTCTTAGCTTCTTCCTCTATCCCCTGACATATCTTGTTAGGTATTTATTCTTCAATATTTTTGTTCCCCTATTTCATTCTTTATCATTTGTGGTCGTTTCTTTCATTCTTTAATCATATATTCATCAAACATTCTCATTACTTTCAAAATGAATGGCCTTTTCCTCCGGTGCTCGTCTTAGACAGTCAATACTAGTTCCTAGCATCTCACTATCCCTCCAGAAAAGAAATCTCTCCCAAGCGACAGCATGAAATACCTTCACTGGACCATTCCAACCTGGAACTATTTGATATTTGCGTGAAGCCAAGACAAGATATTCATTGGCTGGATTCAGAGATAGGGCATTTGGAGTACTGTATTCCATTTCTCTTATTCTTCGATATAACAATCTCCAAAAAAGAAAAAAACTTGCATTGTGAAGCCTGCCTCCATGAAAAAGTGGTGTAACTCAGATTTTTTTTTTATACAATTCATGTCTCATTCCTTTATCTCTATTCCGGTTAAGGGAAATATCTTGGTTGATTAAAAAAAAAAAAAAAACGGGAAAATTTTTCTACAGAGCACTTACAATATATGGAGGACTACAAAATATAATGATCTAACTATATCGAGCCAAAAAAAAGCCCAGATATGAAATGATATGTCTGAGGTTTTTTCCTACAGTACACTAGAAACAGATACATTAATTGTTTTGTGTGTAGTATATTGAGATCTAAATTCTGGAGAGTAGCACCATCTGCATATGCAAAGAGCTTGCTTTCTATGCCAACCACATTAAAAAAAATCAGATAATATGGAAGTGACGGAAATTGGGCGGTAATCAGCAGGCTAGAGCTACCTCAAACACATTCCACAATTCTACAACAGGCATTATATATATATATATATATATATATATATATATATATATATATATATATATATATATATATATATATATATATAATTTGATAACTTGAAGAAAATAGCAGACAACTTGAGAGCTAAGAAATCAGTGGTCTTCATAAAAAAACGAAAGAAAAGTGGCATTTGGATCTACACCTCCATAAGCATCAGCATCCATGAAGTGTGTCTTTATTCTATAGGACTTAAATGATAAACTAGTTAGTTTAGTTTCAGAAAAACAGGTAAGAAAATGATACCTAGTAAACACACACACACACACACACACACGTGTGTGCGCGTATCAATCTTTTAGAGGTCCTGATGAAGGGCAACGAACTCTTTCCTCAGAGTATTCGTTTGACCAGTTCCCCTCCTCCTGCCGTTGGGCTTCTTGGTTGAATTTCTTTTGACGAACATCTTGAAGGCGTTTCATGACGATGGAACACAATTGAATCATTGATCCCTATGCAATTAAAATATCCTTTTTATAACGACCGTAAGAGTTCTCGTGTCTTAAATTGCCTTTAATGATGATGATGATTTAGATTGATCCTCCTATATCAATCTAAAACTTTAAATCATTCATTCATTCCTCCTATATACAAGGTGGACCACGGGCCCTTGCGTTGGCAGCCTGTAAGGGGAACGGAGCGTTGATTGTATCTTTCAAAAGCTGTTATTTGTGTTGGATGACACGAACACTGACGACAGACAGATGAAGATGAGGCTGACACAAAATGACGACCGAAGCTGGAGCCCGAAGTTCAAATCCAGGGCGCCGTAAACCAAAAATCTCAGATCCCAAACCCGTTCCTTCGTCGGTCCAAGATAATTATTTTTCTTATAAGAGCGTGCTAACAGGAAGACATCCAATTGGAGTGTCTCTCCTTAGAAGCTCTTCCTTTTTGAGGGAAAAAAAAATTACTTCAGATTGAAAAATTTTAGTTTTCTCTGATCCTTCAATAATCCCTGCTTCTGTGCAGTTTCCGCCTTATTCTGCACTATCTTTATTTTTTGGATTTTCAACATTAGGAACTTTACATTCTCATTTCAAATCCACACAATCGTAAAGTGATCACTAAATAATAACTAATTCTCCTTTTCGGATTCTTTATTTCTTCTCTCCCGTTCTCCTTCCTGTCTCCCTCTTCTTCCTTCATTTTCTGTCCGAACCCTTTCAAATAAATCCATTATTAGTCTTCAAGATTTTTGTTTAGCTTTTCATAACTGCCTTCCTGACTCCACTTGTCGTTGATTCCTTTTTGGCGATGTATTTTGGTTTTCTTCCAAAGTCACAGACTCAATAATTCTCTTAACTTTCACCAAAGCATTTTCTGCATTACTCAAATCTTGTTTCCCTTTTTAATGGCCTCAGAGGCAAGAGGGTGATAAAATCTTGCAAATTTGGGTTGATCAATTAAACGATTAAAACAATCTTTTTACGTTTTCTAACATTCCTGCTCAAGACGAATGACAATTTGAAGCCGATTTGGGAATGCACTGGTATTCTAAATTTCTCCCAACAGAGACACTAAGAATCTTTTGGAGCTTTAACAGGAAAGCATTCAGCATTCCTATTGATGACGAAAGACAAATTGGAGTCGAACAACGAGTTGGGAAAATTTTGAAGACTACTCCTGATTTGGAGCCTGTTAGGGATTTCCAAAAGGAAGACGTCCAATTGG
>NC_090736.1:84406205-84411205 GCF_036898095.1 Palaemon carinicauda
AAGATGAAAAGTGACATGAAGAGATATGTATCAAGCTGTCATGAATGTCAAATTTCTGGTAAACCTAATCAAGTAAATCCCAGGGCCCCCTTATGTAATATTCCATCAGTGGGAGAACCTTTTGAGAATGTAGTATTTGATATAGTTGGACCTTTGCCTAGAAGTAAAGGAGGGAATATATATCTATTAACAATCATTGACAGACTAACCCGTTATCCAGAAGCAATCCCAGTAAGAAGCTGCAATGCGAAAACAGTAGTTTGACGCTTGTTGAACTATTTTTCCAAGTTTGGTTTGCCTTGCGTTATACAAAGTGATAATGGCAGTAATTTTGTGTCCAAATATTTCAAAGACAAAATGAAAGAGTTAGATATCAAACTTGTAACTTCCACACAATATCACTCAGAATCGCAAGGGATTGTAGAACGTTTCCACCAAACATTAAAAATTTGCTTACGAAAACTATGTAATAACTTTGAACATGACTGGGAAGAAAAACTACCTTTTGTCTTGTTAGCCTTAAGATTGGCACCTAACGACACTACAGGATTTAGTCCTCTTGAGTTGCTGTTCGGTCATACCGCTAAAGGACCTTTAGAAATTTTAAAGTGTAAATTAATGCTTCAAGAATGTAAAGAAGATTGCATTCAAAATTTAGAGAATTACAATGAGAATTTAAGGAAAGCTTGGATATTAGCAATAGAAAACGAGAACAACTATCACGGGGAAACTAAAAGAAGATACGATCTTAAGGCAATGGAGAGAAATTTCCGTGTGGGAGATAAAGTCTTAGTATTAATTTAGAAAGAAGGTCCCTCACTATCTTATAAGTTCGAAGGTCCTTATCCTATTTTAGGAAAAAGGGGCAATTTTAATTACTTAATTGATATGGGTAGACGTAGAGCTAAGTAGCTGCACATAAACTTGCTAAAGAAATACAACAAACGCCCACTACCAGTTAATTAAAACTGTGTCGCAGCGAGAAATTAGTTTTGAAAAAAACTTTGATGTGCTTAATAATTTCAAGATATTTAACTTTAGCTTAAAAGAAAAAAAATAGAGTGAGTTATGTAATGTTTTTCTAAATTATCCAGAAACTGTTAGTGATATATTAGGTTTAACTAATCTTTTAGAACATGATATTGAGTTACAGGACACTAAACCCATTTGACAAAGTCCGTATAGTTTGAGCCAGAGAAGGCAAATTCAGTACGAAAGGAAATTAAATATATGTTAGATAATGATTTGATAGTACCTAGCGAGAGTGAATGGTGTTCTCCAATAGTTCTAGTAAAAAAGGAAGATGGATCAGATAGGTTGTGTATTAATTTTAGAAAAATAAACAGCGTTACTAAGCAAAATAATTTTCCACTTCCCAGGATCGACGATTGCTAAGATAGGATCGGGAATGCTAAGATAGGATCGGGAATGCTAAATTCATCTCCAAGCTTGATTTGGCCAATGGTTATTGGCAAGTACCTCTAAGCTGACGAGCTAGGAAAATATCCACTTTTATAACACCGTTCGGTAGTTATGAACCTAAAGTAATAACTTTTGGGTTAAGAAATACAACCAGTACTTTCCAAAGATTAATGAATAAAGTTTTAAATGGTATTGATAACTGTGTCGTGTATGTAGATGATCTTGTTATAATTTCAGAAACTTGGGAAGAATATTTACGAATTTTAGCTAAAAACCTTGTATTAGATTTAATGAAATACAAATTTGGGAAAACCTATATCACTTATTTAGGGCATAAAGTGGGTCTCGGTAAGATTTGTCCTTAAGGTGGGAACATAGAAGCTATCATCAATTTCCCAATCGCAGCAACTAAAAAGCAGGCCATGAGATTTCTCGGGATGGTTTCATATTTCCGTACATTTGTACCCAATTTTTCAGAGATAAGCGCTCCAATTGCTTATCTTTTTAAGAAGGGACGGAGTTTTGAATTTGATGAGGAATGTGTAAAAGATTTACATAATTAAAGGCCGTAATGCTTCACGAGCCAGTATTATTGTTACCTGATTTTAGCAAGGAATTTAATTTAGCGAACGATGCTAGTGACATTGGTATAGGAGGAGTCTTGTTGCAAGAACTGAATAGGATGAAGCATCCAGTGGCATATTATTCAAGAAAACTGAATAAAGCTTAACAAAATTATTCAACTATTGAAAAGGAATTGTTTAGTTTAGTTTCAGCCTTGCAGCACTTCCAAGAATTTGATGATAATATTGAACTAAGACAGGCTGTAGGCAGTGTTGGCTACTTCTTGTCACAAACAGGGGGGAGTGGGGGGCTGGCTGCTTCAATTTGTCTCTTCCTCTCGGCCATAACAGGATCTTTGGGAGATAGGCTTTTGTTGTCTGAAGGGAAGGTTAGAATCTGGCTCTATTAGACTTCTGGTCTTCTCTGTTTCTTATTTCACTAGGACTTGGATCTTATCTGCCTCGGACACAGTTCCTCTCTTGTTTTATGTCCTGTCATATCTCTCTTAGACAATCTCTTCTTGAAGTTTATATACTAATGTATGGGCGGAGTTAATTACAGTCGGCACGTTCCCCCAAAAGAAAAAAAAAAAAATACTGATTTTACTTTTTTAAAAATCTGCAACGAAAAAACTCATTCATCCCTGAACTAAGGAACATCTACATGAAACTCCAACTTAACATCAGGAAAACATTCTTCTTTCGCATTTCATTCACTCAACACTTCGATCACGCCATGGAAGCTTCTAGAAGAAATTTCTGATGCAATCAGACCACGTGTTAAGTCGTAGCAAAAGGGAAGAACGTGTCCTTCCGTGATGATATATTTCATAAACATGGATTTCCCTCAGACTTGGTTTCTCAAAATATGCTGCCTCCACTAATTGAGACAATGACATCTTGGTCAAAACAGGACAGTAGTCGAATCCCATACTTTGGGAATAGATATTTTTGTCTTTGATTATATCCTTTTAAAAGTATTATGTCTATCCATGTCACACACACACACACACACACACACACACACACACACATATATATATATATATTATATATATACATATAAATATATATATGCATACATATGTATATATGTATATATATATATAAATATATTATATATATACATATATATATATGTATATATATATATATATATATATATATATATATATATATATATATATATATATACATATATATATATATACATATATATATATACATATATATATATATATATATATATATATATATATATATATATATATATATATATATATACATATATATATATATATATATATATATATATATATATATATATGCATACATATATATATATATACTGTATATATATGTGTGTACATGTGCCAGTGGACTGTATATAAACTAAAATGGGCTTATATTATAAAATCATTACGGCAAAGCACCATGCTACCAGCCCAAGGACTCCAACAGGGAAAGCAGCCCAGTGCATAAAAGGAAATACAGATATAATGAATTATGAATATATATATATATATATATATATATATATATATATATATATATATATATATATATATATATATATATATATATATATATACATATAAAAGACATAATAAGAAACTGTTAAATATATTAAGATCAATAATATCAATTAAATATATCAGTCACATATAAATAAAACTATGAAACGAGACTTATGTCGTTAAGCTGTTCGACAGAAAAACATTTGCAACATATTTGAACTTTTTAATTTCCACTAATTTAACCACAAGCTTACGAAAATCATTCCATAATCTGTCAGAGCTGGAATAAAGCGTCTATAACACTGTGTAGGCTACTGTTACTATTAACCGTTCATCTAGTACTACTTACTGGATGATAGTCTGGGAATATCCCAATGCAAAGGAAGGTCAGAATTATGAAAAATGTTATGCAATATGTATAGAGAACTAACTGGATGACGGTGCCAGACATTAATATCAAGATCAGAACTAAGAAATTTAATTCACTGCAAATATTTTTCCAACAAATTGAAATGAGAGTCAGCAGCTGAAGCCAGACAGGAGAAAAATTCTTCAAGCCGAGTAGAATGAAAGAACTGAAATATTTTCTACGGATAGTGTGATCACCAAAAATATTATACGATTTTCTCAATCTGATATTTTTTCTTCTATTCAATTGTAGAAGGAACATTCAAAATACGATTCTCAAAATTAGATTTGCAATCATGATCCCACGTAGAAGAGATCTTTTATTTTGTAATCAACCATCTTCTTCATTGACTTTAATTGTAAACTGATAGTTTAAAAACGCTCGCTGTCCCTCACAAAAACAAAGATAAGAATGAATAAACATGCATTTATGTGTTCTTCACCCTGAGATTTATAAATGGTTGGATATCTACTTTATGATTCAAAATACCTGAATTTTACTGGTCAATCGGCTTGATAATTTCCAGCGGTACTTTGTAGATGACGGTTGAGCTGTATTTTCAAGAATTTGGGCTTAATTCGATACTGTTAAGGAGGGTTGGAGAGCCAGGGGGGGGGGGGGGTGATAATGCGAAGCCATAGCAGTTGGATAAAAGGCTACGTCGCAGGATAGGTTTTGTTGAAGAATTTCCTTTAGTTATATTTTGACTAAATTTATGGTCGATTTATTTCTTTATGAAAATTCTTTGTTCCTTCATAATCATGTATTCACCCAAAATACGAACAAATAAAAATTTGGTGGTCATAGGTAACATGTAAATAGCTACATTGAGTCTATGGAGAAGTTTCTCTTAGCAAGTACTGTATCCCTGTCACTGGTCCAAATCCTTCCACGATCATCTTCAAGCTTTTCTTGAATACTAGAAACTGATTCAAGGACTTGTCCTGTGGTTATGTCAGTTAAGATGTTCGTGCCATCATTTTAACGATTAAGTGAAGGTTCCTTATGTAAATGATATATAATTAGGTGTTGGCTAAGATATATATTTGTTGCGTTGTTATATATAAATTCATTAACATTTCGACTGAT
>NC_090736.1:84416205-84441205 GCF_036898095.1 Palaemon carinicauda
AGCTCGGTCAGACAATGGACCCTGCCAATAACCCTTTAAAAGATCCAATTTAGAAATAAATTTGGCAGAACCAATCCGATCCAGACAATCATCAATATGAGGGAGAGGAAAAGAATAATTTTTCGTATTAGCGATCACCTTACGGTAATCCACACACATGCGGAACATACCATTTGCTTTCCTTACTAATACAATAGGAGAACTCCAGGGACTTACATATGGTTGAATAAGGTTATGTTTCAACATATACTCTATCTCCTTACTGACCAAATCCCATTTTACTGGGTTCAGCCAGTAAGGACTCTGCTTCACAGGGGAAGCATCACCTACATCAGCGTCATGACTTAAAATATGTGTCCTACCTGGAGCATCCTGAAAAAGATCTGAAAAGGAATAAATTAAATTAAGCACATGTCTCCATTTGTTAACATCTAAATGATCTAAATTTTGCATATTTTCACCCAATGCATTCGAAGGAAACTGACACCATAACTCGTCAGAGTCCTCAGGAGGCACATCCAATACCAAAAACACAGGCTCAGACACTATTGCAAATGGATCACCTTGCTTACCAATATAAGGTTTCAGACGATTAACATGAAATATTCTACACTTACGGCTTGAACCGGGAGCTTCAATTTCATAGTTAACCTCTGACAATTTCCTCAAAACCTTCCAAGGGCCCTTATATCTTGGTTCAAGAAAACTATCCGGGTCCATACGCCCCAGGTTCAAATGATTGTACCTTTACCTTTTTGTCAAAGTTGTTCTTCATTACTGACTGGGACCGTTCCAAATTTTCCCTGGCAAACTTTTCCTTCAAGTCTTCCACAAACCTTTTGACATTTATTTCCTCCTTCTGATTGGATTTAAACATTTCAAAAACAATTTCCAATGGTCCACGAACCTTGAGCCCAAATACCAACTCGAAAGGAGCTACACCAGTGGAAGAGTTAAGGTGATTCCTGATAGCAAAGAGGGCAAAAGGGAGGGATTTGTCCTAGTCACTATCACGATCATAACAATGTTTTTTCAGGACAGACTTGAGGGTTTGGTGGAACCTTTCCACCACTCCTTGACTCTCCGGGTGATAAGGTACGCTGGTAACGTGCTGAATGACCAGTTCAGCACACTTACTCTTAAATACCTTACTCGTGAAATTTGCCCCAGAGTCGTTCTGAATTACACGAGGGAGACCATACCTGAAAAAGAAATCCATTAATTTTTCAAAGAAAACTTTGGAAGTAATACACCTCATAGGTATAGCTTCAAGAAAGCGAGAGGCTCTATTCATGATAGTTAGTAAACATACGTAACTTGTTTTAGTTTTGGGTAAGGGACCTACCACATCAGTTACTAGCTCAGAAAATAGATCATCTATAACAGGTATGGGATGCAACAGGGCTTTAGTGATCCCCTGATTTGGTTTACCCATAAACTGACAAGTCTCACACTCTCTGATAAATTGCTTCACACTCAATTAAATTCCAGCCCACCAAAAATACCTAGCCAGACTATGAAAAGTTTTTAACACACACAAATGACCTGAAAATAAATCAGTATGAGCTAACTCCAAAACAGAATTTCTGAATTGAGAAGATACCACAATCTGTTCCACCCGACCAGTTTTATTCAAATTATCAGATGCAGGATGACCAAACCTATATAATAATCCCTTTACAGCTCCAAACCTAGGTTTAGTCGGATCCTCAACATCGTCCAAATCAGAATTAAATACATCTTTTTGAGCTTTAATAAAAGCAGCTCTGTCCCAATCAAGTTTCATATTAACTACATCATTACAACTACTCTCTACTGGCCCGGGCCTTAAAACATCTAACTCTACACTACTTAACATTAAGTCATAATTGCTCTCCACATCAAGTAAATTAGGAGCTTTTTGCTGCGGACCGAGTCATTACAGCCATGGGACTAGCATTTACTGATAATATAGGGAACAATCCTTCACTATCCAGCATATCATTTCTCAGGATACCATCAATACCCTGGATAGGTAGACTATCCACCACAGCCAATTCAGTGAAGCGATCATATCTTGGAAAAGATATGCGGACATTAACCAAAGGAGTGGACACAACTGAATCCAGAAAACCTCCCAACAATACAAAATTTCCAGTATATTTTTCAAAACCATTCAGAGCCCTCTTCATGACTAACGACCCGGCAGAACCATTGTCCCTAAAAAACTTCACCTATACAACACAAGAGTCAAAAATCATCTTTCCAAACCACACATATTTGTCGTACTGGAGTCATGATTGGGGATTAGGAACATAGGCTTACTACTATTTACTAAACTACTCCTATCTACTATTCGTCTGTCTACAGGATTACTGCTACAAACCTCTGACTTATCATTAAGCAAGGCTACATGACTTTGATTATTGCGCTGTAGGTACATCCTACGAGCATTACATTGGTTTTGGAAATTCCCGGGCTTGTTGCACCAAAAACAGCTTCTTTTATGGCCTAAGCTTCTATTCCCATTATACCTGTTATTTCCCCCACCTGAAAAGTCTCTATTAACAAAAACTTTAGGGGGAGGAGGACCTCCTTGGACTCTACCCACATCCCTATCACCCGAAAAATAGTTAAAATTAATATTACCATTCTTGGGGATATGGGGAGTCGATGAGGAGGTTTCCCCTCTCCTACCACCATTAGGGGACCAAGATGTTTGATTATCTAAAGTCATATAATTAAAACTACCGCTACCTGAACGGTGAGTCAATACAAATTCATCCGCTAACTGAGCGGCACTACTCAATTTCTCACTTTTTACCTCCTCCAGGTGAACTCTCACCTCCGTGCTACAGGCCTTCTTAACCCTGGATAGGTACGGTCCTCGGACACCCCTTTAAGGGTATACTCGGACGCGAACGACCCCGACGCCAAAAAAAATTCTTGAAAAATCAGTTTTTGCAGTAACCTCCTTTTTTCTTTTGCCAAAAAAAACTTCAATGAATGCTTAAAACTACTGTAAAGATAAATACTACTCATCTGCAGAAAAACTATTTATTATAAATATTTTAAAAAATTAAGTAGAAAAAAAAGACCTGACATAAAAATTCATAAAAAAAAGTTTATACATATATACATATATCCTTTTAGGAATTGATTCTTGAATGTTTAGGACACATCTTGATGTATTTTGGATGAAGTCAGACCCATGGAGGTGAAGATCTGAAATGAGAAAAAAAGGGTAACTTTTTTTGGCCAAAAAAAATTGTCCAAATTTCATGAATTTTTTTGGGTACCCAAATGAAATAGGAAGTGGCTAATTTTTTTAGGGAATAGACATATGTTATCCTAAAATAGAAATATGTAAAAAAATCTTCATTATTTTGTAAATTACATTTATATCAGGGGCCATATCTAAAGGTAATTTTTTGAGTACTTGGAAATTTCGTAAAAAAATACATATATTTAATATATAATATGATATTTATGCAGGTAAAAATATACCAAAATATCACAAATTCTATAGGGAACAAGAATATATATAGATAGGGCAGCTTACGCTTCGGATATGTCCACAAAATGGCCGCCAACCACACTGACTCAGACTCCCTAATCTGCCACTTGAAATGTAGGAAGGGTATGTCAATTTCAAGGTGTTATTTACTAATCTAATTATTATTGGATATGCATAAAAATTGTATGGTGGGTTGCTGGATAATTGTCGATTATTTTACGACTATAAAATTAAAATTCTGACCCAAAAAATTTTTTTTGAAGGGAAATAAAATCGAAAAAAAAATGTAAAACAATATTTTAGCTAAAAAAATTTGATGATATTCAATCAAAAAAAAAGTAAACAAAATTTTCCGACAAATAAACATCTAGAGGAATCATTACTCTGTGATAGTTCCTTAGTACGTAGTAATTTTGAAAGAATTGGGAAAAAACGAAAAAATGGCAATCACCGGAAAATCGAACACATACCTATATATACGCCATATCTGGCTAAAAAAAAGATAGGCATGGGTAGCCAGATCATCTAGAAACACTTTCCAACACTATAAAAATATAAGTTTTGCGACACTACTTGCCAATTCCTTACGGTAACATGACTAAGCAAAAAAATGCAAAACAAATAAAAAGGGGCACTCGTGGAAAAATGGCCATTCTAATATACGGCATTTCAGAAAAAAAAAAAATTTCAGCCACGTGCTAGGCAAACCATCAAGGCATATTTTCCGACAAATAAACATATAAATGAAATATTACTCTGTGATAGTGCCTTAGTACGTAGTAATTTTGAAAGAAATGGGAAAAAACGAAAAAATGGCAATCACAGGAAAATCGAACACATACTTATATATACGCCATATCTGGGTAAAAAAAAAATAGGCATGGGTAGCCAGATCATCTAGAAACACTTTCCAACACTATAAAAATATAAGTTTTGCGACACTACTTGCCAATTCCTTACGGTAACATGACTAAGCAAAAAAATGCAAAACAAATAAAAAGGGGCACTCGCGGAAAAATGCCCAACATTCTAATATACGGCATCTCAGATAAAAAAAAAAGACAATCACGTGTTAGCCCAACCATCAAGGCACACTTTCTAACACATAAACATGAAAAAAAAATCAATAATATACGGCAATTCCTTACTACGTAGTAAATTTTTACAAATATTGAAAAAAAACAGAAATTGGCAACCGCAGTTAAATACCCAATATACCAATAACTACGTCGTATCTGACAAAAACAAAATCACGCATGGGTAGCCAGATCATCTAGACACACTTTCCAACATTAAAAAAGCAAAAGTTTTACGACACTATTTCGCAATATCTTACGGAAAAATGACTTGGCAAAAAAATTAAAAAAATGAAAAAGGGACACTCGCGGTAAAATGCCCGACATTCTAATATACGACATCTCAGATAAAAAAAAAGACATGCACGTGTTAGCCCAACCATCAAGGCACACTTTCTAACACATAAACATGAAAAAAAAATGAATAATATACGGCAATTCCTTACTACGTAGTAATTTTTACAAATATTGAAAAAAAACAGAAATTGGTAACCGCAATATACCAATAACTACGTCGTATCTGACAAAAACAAAGTCATGCATGGGTAGCCAGATCATCTAGACACACTTTCCAACACTAAACAAGCAAAAGTTTTACGACACTATTTGGCAATATCTTACGGAAAAATGACTTGGCAAAAAAATGAAAAAAAATTAAAAAGGGGCACTCGCGGTAAAATGGTCCTCGTGGTGATGAACGACATTTTAACTAAAAAAAAAAACATGCACATGGTAGCCAAACAATCCACCAAGACTTTCCACAACTGATAACCTATACAAGTTGCACCATTCTACGACAATTTGATAATACGTAATAACTTTGATAATTATGCAAACTACCTCAGAAGGGTAAACTCGGACGCGAACGACCCCGACGCGTCTCAGAAATCGGGGAAGGAGTACAGCTACAGCAATGCACATCTGGACACTACTAGAGCGTGTAGGGGAGACACCTCCTGCAGGTCGATCACCCACAAATTCAGTCACAGGGGTGAGTCACGTGAGAAAAACCTGTTTTTTTTTGACGCTCGGGGTCGCAAACGACCCACCGTACCTATCCAGGGTTAAACTTCTCAAGGAGCAATAGTTCACGTAACACAGCAAAAGTGACCATCTGACGACTTTTCAGCTAGTCGTCGAACTGTTCCTCCTTGACGCAAGGAAAATCCACGAAAGACTGCGCAAGGTGTTTCGTATATTTGCATAACCTCAGGAACTAAGGCGTAAGATTTTAAAATTAGGGCTTTTACTTTCTAGTCAGGGCCGTTTCTAGGCACAGGCGACACAGGCGGTCGCCTGGGGCGCCATTTGCTTGGGGGGCGCCAAATTGCCATCCAAAATTAATATATAAATAAATGAGAAGTATTATTTTTACGTGAATAATTCAAATAAATAAATACAAGTGTAAATGCGAAAATAAATGAATAATGGAAGAAGGCTGAAACCTCCCTTGTTAGCTACAGAGACACTGGGTTTGCTGATGGCCAGACATCTGCCAAAGAGATGAATGTGGAAGCTGCTCTAAAGCAGAAAAGTCTCAGAACTACTAAAAGGCAATTTTCCTATGAGGCCCCTGATGAACCTTGAAAAAAATGGAGTTTTCATTTTTCAATGTAGTTGTGGATATGGCCATTAAATCTTTGAGAGAGCGAGAACTATAATGATGAGTGATGTTGCAAAGGAATTCAATGTTCTCATAAACTTCTCTGACGTGACATCTAGTGAGCTAGAAAAGCAGGCAAAAGATTTGTGTAATACACTCACATCTGGGGATCATTCTGATTTAAATTATGATGAACTGATTGTAGAGATGCAGTCATTTCCAAAACAATGGCCAAAACAAAATATGTCAACATTAAACCTTGTTTTTCTGGAGAAAAGCCTGAAAGAGATCTATCCAAACATGTGGGTGGCATTAAGAACTGCTGTCACTACACCTGTGACTGTGGCATCTGCAGAAAGAAGCTTCTCTAAACTTAAGCTCATTAAAACATATTTAAGGTCTACTATGTCACAGGAGCACCTAAATGGGTTGACAATAATTAGTATTAATAGAGAAATATCCAAACAGATTTCGTATGATGACACCATAGATGATTTTGCTGCAAGAAAGTCAAGAAGAGTCAGGTTTTAAATATGAAAAATCACTGAAGAAAACTTGTATATAATAGTTTTAGCATAGCCCTCAACATATATGTATTGAGTTCTATGGTTTTAGATTGGCAAGATTACCTTTTTCAATTTATCTTAGGTAGGATTTGCAATAAAGATGTATAATGGTGTTATTCTATTAAAATTTACAAAAATAGTTTGTATACTTTTGAGTCTATACTTTTCCTTGTTGTGTATACATATACATGAAGATGATTTATTAATAAAGTATGTAGTTTGTTGTGGAACTTGAGATGCTAGTTGTGTTCGAAATTGTTTATGTTATTATTTCCAGCCTGGAGGGAAGGGGGACGCCATAACGAGTTCTTGCCTGGGGCGCCTAATGAACTAGAAACGGCCCTGCAAGTTCTGGTAATCCCAAGCTACTCCCTCCTCCAAGGCATTATACACCTGCATTGCCTTGCCCACTAACCTACACTGTATTAATACAGTCCACATTTCGGTGGGCCAAGACAATCGGGAGGCCACACGCTCAAATGTCTTGAAGAACTCAGGGACATAATTTTCGTCAAACACTGGTACCAATTTTAGTGCAACATCTATATTAAACCGATCTTGGTAGGTATTTTTAGGGGAACTTATCAAATTGGCCCCTGCAACCTAACCTTTAATTTTGACATCTCCAACTCATGACGCCTTACCCGCTCGTTCTTCTCAAACTCCATTTTTTGCAACTCTATGCGCTTGCAAATAAGATTGTACTTCTTCTCCTCCTTGAAGTCACCCGAAGCTTTAACAGGGGCCAGAAATTTGAAGGGTACAGAATCATGGGGGGCCAAGAACGGATTAGAGGACACATTACCCAGACCCTGGGAAAAATTTGCTGGACCCTCGTAAATGGTACCTATGATAGGAGGATCCTCAAACAGAATTAGGCTAGCCCTCATACATACTTTGTCCTCTTCGAAACCCTCAATCAAACTCTCCTCACTATCACCTATTACCTCACTCTCACTCCCTGAATGTTCAGCTTTAGCTAACTCCTGTTTTATTTTCTCCCTAACTAATACCAATATCTCTGCTCAGGTGTCCATCGTCTTCCGCAGACCACCCAACCACTTAGCACGCTCAACTAATTGTTTCTTACCTAACAGAGGCAAATACTTAATATAATCAGCTTACCTGAAAAACTCAGCTGGATCAAAAACAAATCCCTCCATTTTGTAAAACAAAGAAAAAATTCAGGGGAGAAAGGCAATACTAGAAAAAAAAAAATAAATATTGAAGAGTCCACCCGACTGTCGCTCCACCGACCAAAATACCGGATACCCAGAGCTCTCTATCCTGTCACGGTCGCCAAATATTTTACAACCTTTTTCGGGCTGTGGTACAAGTTCTTACTGCACGATAAGAGAGGTCAGGGATAATAAAAATATCCAGCATAAAAATTGGTCAGTGGAAACAAAAACACTTGGGAAAACTTAACAATATTTACTAACAGCACTTTTTAGAACAGTCAACCTTGTGACTACCTAACAATTTGAACTAATAATTAACAACTAACCAATAACAACTAACACTTAACTACTAATAATTAACAATTGGCAATCAACAAAACTCCCCAACGGGAAACACCACACTCTCAACGAGAGGGAGTCAAATAACTTAATAACTAATCACACACAATTGGCAATCAACAAAATTCCCCAACGGGAAACACCACACTCTCAACGAGAGAAAGTCAAATAACTTAAAAACTAAATACACACAAAACATTTACGTATTCTCACTCTCTTTGGTACAGGAAAAAATCACCTCCTGCTCCAACCAAAGTAGTGACTTCGCAAACGCTCAGCTACTGTAGGGAGTGCAGCCCAGCAGGACTCCTCATCAAAAAGGGAGGGGTGGGATGGGGGGGGGGGGGGGGGAAATGTAGTCCCAACCCTAAAAGAAGGTAAATAAGATCTCCTACCTGGCAACTGCCTCCCTACATGCCACTACACGCTCCAAGGCTCCCTCAGCTGACTATGGCGAGGATACGTTGACGGTGGTGTCTATCCTGAGTCCACCTTAAAGCTGGGATTCCTACGTTGGTGCTGCGGACCGCAGAAGAGAGCACACATGAATTGCAAAACACCACAGGTGACAGAAATGCACCTGCTAAAAGCCGTCGAGCGTTGGTGTTGCAATCCTCGAAAAAGTTCACACAAGCCAGCTGCTGAAGTAGGTCCGGGTAACCTCAAGCTCAAACTGTCTTTTAACAATCGAGTTCCTGGTAGGTAAACACAGGTGTCTCTTCTCACCAAGGACTCAAAAAACACAGAAAAGAAACAAGCGTTAAACTAGACACTTATAAAACTTTAAACGAGCCGGAAAGAGTTTAAAGCCCCTTAAACTAGATTTTATACTAACTTTACATAAAACAAAAATGCAGTAACAAGGCTGACGTAAACAAAAGTAAAAATTACGTTAATACATAATATATATATATATATATATATATATATATATATATATATATATATATATATATATATATATATATATATATATATATATATATATATATATATATAATATATATATATATATATATATATATATATATATATATATATATATATATATAATATTTCGATTTATATTCTTAGTGAAATTGATTAATTGTATGTTACTTATTAACTGAATGCAGGAGGAAGTGTTTAAGTGTGGGAGATAAATTTTTAAAGTAAACTTAACCATATATTCAAGTTGAACTTTTACCAGTAGAGTATTCATTCCACATATCTAACGCAACAGATAAAAGTTTGTTTAATACTACCTGTACTCTGTCACTTGGGGAAAACACTTGAGGAAAGATAATGGTATTTTTAAGCATCCTATTATGTGAGATATTTCCACTATAAACATAAAGCCTTCTATAACGCACACGAAAAGTACACGATTCTAATCTTTTGGTTTCTTATAACATGATCATTAGCAACTGAAATTTGCATGATGATGTAAAGGGCGTTTGACTATGTCATTACCCGGCTAAATATATCCTCAAAAGACTAAATTTCAATGCGTGGTGGAAGGAACAGACAAAACAATCAAGAAATCAGTGGTTAAAATTTGTAATTGCCACATTTAATATTCTAATACATTCATAAAAAAATATGATCCCAGCGTTCTCATAAAAAATTCTGCTCAGTCTCATCTGCATATGTAGCCTTGGTCGTTAATGGACAGACTCTCTTGGGATAGTTATAGATAGCCTAAGAATATAAGTTTCAGTAAACTTTCCTCATACAATTGCCGTGTCATTAATATCTTGTCTTTTGAAGCACGCAATATGTTAATGCATCTTGAAGTATTTACACAAATTTTCCAACCTTTTAACTCCCCAAACTCTTGAGATACCATGCAGATACTACTGCCAGGGAGTTATTGGGTTCTTTGGCTGTCCAGATAGTACTGCATAGTGTCCCTCTATGTTTACACCTCATTTTTCCTTTGCCTACACAGACACAAAATATCTGATCTATTCTTTACACACTCCCCTCTTTCCACTGTATACCTGACAACGATAAGATAACCGAAACATTCTTCTTCACTTAATGGGTTAATTACTGTACTGTAATTTTTCAGTGGCTACCTTCCATTCGGTAAAGGAAGAAGAGACACTTTTTCTATGGTAAGCAGCTCTTCTAAGAGGACACGCTAAAATGAAACCATTGATCTATAGTCTTCGGTAGTGCCACATTCTTTGTACCAGGGTTAGAGTTCTCTTGCTTGAGGGTACCAATCAGACACACTATCCTATATATTTCTTTATTTCCTTTCCTCACTGGGCTATTTCCCTGTTGGGGGCCCTTGAGCTTGTAGCATCCTGCACTTCCAACTAGGGTTGTAGCTTAGCTAGAAACAATAATAATAAATACCATCCTCATCATTTAGTCAAAAGTCTATGGTAGAATGTAAGGCTAAGACGCCATAGGCATTCTAGTAAAAGTTAATATGTGGGTATAGAGGCCAATTATTAGTATGCGGGTGAGGCATAGAATACTGTCCAATGATAGTCCTCTCTTTCACCATACAGGGCACTATTAATTGGCCTTTCCTCCAACTGTTCCTTCATCGAGTACCTCTTTGTCCTTTCGTCACATAATTTTTTGGAGAGCATATTGTAGTATAATGTTTCTTTGGAACTTTTCAAGTTGACCACTCCAGCCATAAGCAAGACTATGCAAACATACTGTACTGCACATGTTTCACAAACGCTTGTGTAATATAGTGGTATTTCTTTTCTTTTTTTTTTTTTTTTTGTACATCTCGCTCTCGCCCCCCAGATAACAGAATCTATTCAAGCTTGCCTTTTTTATGCATTAGCTGGTTTGAATTTTGGTAACATTCTTGCTCACAAGTACTTGTATATAAGCTTGTTGACAGTTTAATAAATTTCAAATGCATTCCTCTCGCTTCTCAGTTATATTCTAACAGCCAACTCATACAATTGGTAACTGCCAGAGGAACAGTTCCCTCCCGCCTTCCCCCTCACTGATGTGCCCTACTGTATGATGATGCCACTCTCTGATCCCGACTCTTCTCTCAAGCACCAAAGCAGACTAATTCCTCACAGAGATCACAGACGACACTTTCTCGGAAATTTCTGATTGGCTTTGGGAATAAGGGGACATCTTAATAGCGTATAACACCCTCAACAAATACCATCTAGAGCAGTACTTGCTATCACCAGCCGCCCGTATAGCCAAGATTCTTCAGTTCCCTCAACATCTGTTAGGGAACCAAAAGGCTTGACTCTGCCTCAGGGAAATGACAAGTATCGCTTGCCTGCAACCAGCCGCAAACAACTCTTCTCGGTAGGTGAACCTACTTCGTGCCCTTTGGCTACGATGCCTACGCAAACCTGTGCACACTGCCACCCACTAAGTAGATACTTTTCCCATGAGGACCCTGATGACCAAATTCGACACACTCACGGACAACCACTTCACCACCATCAAGACCTCCATCAACACCTCCACTCATGATGACGAGGACGACTATTCAACATCGACCGAAGCTGACACAGATATCCACACCACAATGTTCCGGAGCAGCAACAAAGCTGACCACCACCCACATATGCCACACCTCACTCACGCCCTAACCAACGACCTATCCAGCCACTTACTGATGACCATTGGCTACAGTTATGCAACTACCACTCCAAATTCGTGACTGCTGTGAAAATATGCGCAAACAGTTGACAGTGGCCCAAATAATTGTAAGTAGGCCATCGTTTGTGGCGGTGGCCTCCCCTATCACTAATCTTTTCTTTTTACGTGATTGATGTTCTCCTCTACCAAGGCCACTCTCCAGGACACGCTGCAGCCTGTGTACGCCTGTCGATGTCCGCTTGGTAACTGCCAATGGATCTGAGTTCCCCACTCACGGATACTAGACCCTCACATTATTGTTTGGGAGCATCAAATATTATTGGAAGTTTCTCATTGCTGACGTCACCTTACTATTCCTCGATGGGGATTTTCTCTCCCATTTCCACCTGTTAATTGATGTGTCTCACCGACGGTTAGTCAACGCAGACTCTTACTCGTCGACACCTCTTTAACCCTCCCCCTCCAACCACGCGATCCACATCAGCACAACCACGGATGCCTATGCTCACTTCCTCACGTCGTACCATTAAGTTCTAAGACCAGAAATTTGCCAAACGCTCAAGGTTCCTGCCAAACATAGTATTTATTCCCATATCAAGACGACAGGGCCCAGAGTGTTCACCAGATTAAGGCATGTGGGACCAGATTGTTTGGCAGCTGCTAAACAGATGTTCACAGAAGTGGAGGAAATGGGCCTTCTCAAAAGACCTCAAGCCCATGGTCATTGCCCTTCCACATCGTCCTGAAGAGAAGTGGATCCCTGCAGGCATCTAAACATGCAGACAGAACCGGATCACTACCAAACATTGCCAACATTACCTTCTAGTTGCCCAAAGTGAAGGTTTTCTCCACGCTTAACTTCCTGGAGTGGTATTATCAGGCGCCCATGAACCCAGAAGACGTCTCCAAGACAGTCATCACCACCCCCTTCAGTATATACACCTTCAGTTACTCCTGTTTTGGACTTCGTAATGCTGGGGTTACTTTTCTACTCATCATAGATGGCATCTTAGGGGGACCTCCCTTTCTGTGTAGGTTACATGGACGACATACTTATGTTTTCTTTTTTACCTCCATCGTTCTCGACTGCCTACAACTGAATGGCCTTGTAGTCTGGATCAGCAAGTTTTCCTTTGATGCCAATGAAGTATCGTTCTTAGGGCACCCTATCCCTCCTGCAGGAGTCCTCCCCATCCCTTTCAAGGTAACAGCCATTCAGAACTTCCCCACGACCTCGACCGTCAAAGTACTGCAAGAATTCTTGGCAAGATCAACTATTATCACTGGGTCCTTTCATCTATCGCCAATACTCTTGCCCTACTCTATGCCTCCCTCAAGGGTAAGCCAAAACCTGAAGTGGGGCCCCTTCAAGAAGCGGCATTCTACAACACAAAGAATACCCTATCAACCACTGCTGCTCTTAGCTTTCCCATGCCATATGACCCTCTTCTTCCTTCCACTGATGGCAGCGATGTTGCTAGTAGTGCTGTACTCAAGCAAGTGGTCAACGGCTCGCCTTGCCCATTGGCCTACTTCAGTAGGAATCTGTCCAAGTCGGAATATGACTACTCTACCTTCGATCGCAAATTACTGTCGGTGCATTTGAGCGTCTGTCACTTTTGCCCCTTCATAGAAGGTATGGCCTTCATCATTTACACAGACCACATGCCTCTGGTGCATGCCTTCAATCAACACTCCGACGCCTGTTCTGACCATCCATGCCGACATATCTTCGGCATGTCTGAATAACATTGCACCCTTCAACATATCCCCCCAAAAATTAATCCAGTTGCCGATGCTCTGTCAAGAAACATATTCGCCGCCATTCACCTTGGATTGGATTACAATGCCTTGGCAGATGGACAACGAAAATAGGATGACACCCTTGATGACTTCAACGCCACCCTCCTCTGTGATGTCAGTACCGGTAGACCACGACCATGGATACCTGCCCTCATGCGAAGTCAAATATTTGATTACATTCATGGCCTATCATGCCTATTTACTGCACATCTGCTGAAGATGAAGTTCATTTGGCTTGGCATTACTAAGGATGCTAAGGATTGGGTTCTCACATGTAATTCATGCCAAACTTCAAAAGTAAATCAACACACGGATTCACGTCAACCTGTTTACCATCAATGGCCGCTCCACTCGTTGGCCTGAAGCCATTCCCATTCAAATGGCAACATACCCCTAATGTACATCCACCTTACTCTCAAGGTGGACAACAAGATTTGGTATCCCTGACAATATTACTTTTGACAGGGGTACCACTTTTACCTCTCGATTGTGGACATCGTTAGCAAATCTCCTAGGCATCACTCCATATCAAGCAACCACCTACAACCTTGCAACCAACAGAATGGTTGAACACTTTCATCACACCCTCAATGCAGCTTTGATGTCCCAATGCCATGACTCCAACTGGTTTACTCAGCTTCCCTGGGTCCTCCTGGGACTAAGGACCACTCCTAAAGAAGCCCTGGATGTCTCGACACCTGAAATAGTAAATAGCTGCGTGTTGGTCGTCCCTGCCAATTTTTTTCCTTCGGCAACCTCCTCCAACAATGTCCAGCATCTACTTCATGTTGTGGGGAAATTTACTCCGTGCCACCAAACTTACAAGTCCCCAGTGAAGAAACACATGCTGAGAGATTTGTATAAGGCATAAAACGTTTTCCTGTGTAACAACACTAACAAATCACCACTAACGAGCCCTTACATGGGCCCTTTCCCCGTGATCTGTCCCACAACGAAGGCTTTGTTTATTAACATTTGTGGCAAAGAAGACTGAGACGCCAGTGATTGCCTTAAATCTGTGTATTTCCTGCATGACGACATGCCTATAGTGTGCCTCTGAAGAACAGGGCACCCTATTTCACATGTATGTCTTTCTTAGGGGTGAAATCAATGTACCGCACGTGTTTCACAAATGCTCGTACACTGTAAAGGTATTTCATATTTTTATATATCTCGCTATCCCACCCCATACTGATAATAGAACCAGTTTAAGCTTTTCCTTTTCATGCATTAGCTGGCTTGATTTTTTGTGACGTTCTTGCTTGCAAGCACTCATATATTAGTTCGTTCTCTGTTTAATAAAGTTCAGTTGCATTCCACTCACCTGTCTGTTATAACCAAACAGCCCGCTCGCACAGTACATATTCTCACCCCAATACCTACCGTGAACCTTTGATCTCGTAATTTTCGTGTCATTGTCAATTAATTTGTTTGCCAAGTAGATCAGTCTCAATTTGAATTTCTTAGTAATATCCTTTTTACAATATCTGACTTCATGCCACGTGTGTTTGAATGAAAATACCTGTGTGCAGAGCTTCTTGATCTTGAGATTATAAATGTATAAAAAAAATCGACGGATTCAACTCAAGGATTTATCAGATGATATATATATATATACGTATATATATATATATATATATATATATATACGTATATATATATATATATATATATATATATATATATACGTATATATATATATATATATATATATATATATAATATATATACGTATATATATATACGTATATATATATACGTGTATATATATATATATATATATATATATATATATATATATATATACGTATATATATATATATGTACGTATATATATATATATATATATATATATATATATATATATATATATATATATATATATATATAAGACTTTTAGGGTTGGGACTACATTCCCCCCCCACCCCACCCCTCCCTTTTTGATGAGGAGTCCTGCTGGGCTGCACTCCCTACAGTAGCTGAGCGTTTGCGAAGTCACTACTTTGGTTGGAGCAGGAGGTGATTTTTTCCTGTACCAAAGAGAGTGAGAATATGTAAATGTTTTGTGTGTGTTTAGTTTTTAAGTTATTTGACTTTCTCTCGTTGAGAGTGTGGTGTTTCCCGTTGGGGAATTTTGTTGATTGCCAATTGTGTGTGATTAGTTATTAAGTTATTTGACTCCCTCTCGTTGAGAGTGTGGTGTTTCCCGTTGGGGAGTTTTGTTGATTGCCAATTGTTAATTATTAGTAGTTAAGTGTTAGTTGTTATTCGTTAGTTGTTAATTATTAGTTCAAATTGTTAGGTAGTCACAAGGTTGACTGTTCTAAAAAGTGCTGTTAGTAAATATTGTTAAGTTTTCCCAAGTGTTTTTTTTTTCCACTGACCAATTTTTATGCTGGATATTTTTATTATCCCTGACCTCTCTTATCGTGCAGTAAGAACTTGCACCACAGCCCGAAAAAGGTTGTAAAATATTTGGCGACCGTGACAGGATAGAGAGCTCTGGGTATCCGGTATTTTGGTCGGTGGAGCGACAGTCGGGTGGACTCTTCAATATTTATTTTTTTTTTCTAGTATTGCCTTTCTCCCCTGAATTTTTTCTTTGTTTTACAAAATGGAGGGATTTGTTTTTGATCCAGCTGAGTTTTTCAGGTAAGCTGATTATATTAAGTATTTGCCTGTGTTAGGTAAGAAACAATTAGTTGAGCGTGCTAAGTGGTTGGGTGGTCCGCGGAAGACGATGGACACCCGAGCAGAGATATTGGTATTAGTTAGGGAGAAAATAAAACAGGAGTTAGCTAAAGCTGAACATTCAGGGAGTGAGAGTGAGGTGATAGGTGATAGTGAGGAGAGTTTGATTGAGGGTTTCGAAGAGGACAAAGTAAGTATGAGGGCTAGCCTAATTCTGTTTGAGGATCCTCCTATCATAGGTACCATTTACGAGGGTCCAGCAAATTTTTCCCAGGGTCTGGGTAATGTGTCCTCTAATCCGTTCTTGGCCCCCCATGATTCTGTACCCTTCAAATTTCTGGCCCCTGTTAAAGCTTCGGGTGACTCCAAGGAGGAGAAGAAGTACAATCTTATTTGCAAGCGCATAGAGTTGCAAAAAATGGAGTTTGAGAAGAACGAGCGGGTAAGGCGTCATGAGTTGGAGATGTCGAAATTAAAAGTTAGGTTGCAGGGGGCCAATTTGATAAGTTCCCCTACAAATACCTACCAAGATCGGTTTAATATAGATGTTGCACTAAAATTGGTACCAGTGTTTGACGAAAATTATGTCCCTGAGTTCTTCAAGACATTTGAGCGTGTGGCCTCCCGATTGTTTTGGCCCACCGAAATGTGGACTGTATTAATACAGTGTAGGTTAGTGGGCGAGGCAATGCAGGTGTATAATGCCTTGGAGGAGGGAGTAGCTTGGGATTACCAGAACTTGCAGGGCCGTTTCTAGTTCATTAGGCGCCCCAGGCAAGAAACTCGTTATGGCGTCCCCCTTCCCTCCAGGCTGGAAATAATAACATAAAATATTTCGAACACAACTAGCATCTCAAGTTCCACAACAAACTACATACTTTATTAATAAATCATCTTCATGTATATGTATACACAACAAGGAAAAGTATAGACTCAAAAGTATACAAACTATTTTTGTAAATTTTAATAGAATAACACCATTATACATTTTTATTGCAAATCCTACCTTAAGATAAATTGAAAAAGGTAATCTTGCCAATCTAAAACTATAGAACTCAATACATATATGTTGAGGGCTATGCTAAAACTATTATATACAAGTTTTCTTCAGTGATTTTTCATATTTAAAACCTGACTCTTCTTGACTTTCTTGCAGCAAAATCATCTATGGTGTCATCATACGAAATCTGTTTGGATATTTCTCTATTAATACTAGTTATTGCCAACCCATTTAGGTGCTCCTGTGACATAGTAGACCTTAAATATGTTTTAATGAGCTTAAGTTTAGAGAAGCTTCTTTCTGCAGATGCCACAGTCACAGGTGTAGTGACAGCAGTTCTTAATGCCACCCACATGTTTGGATAGATCTCTTTCAGGCTTTTCTCCAGAAAAACAAGGTCTAATGTTGACATATTTTGTTTTGGCCATTGTTTTGGAAATGACTGCATCTCTAAAATCAGTTCATCATAATTTAAATCAGAATGATCCCCAGATGTGAGTGTATTACACAAATCTTTTGCCTGCTTTTCTAGCTCCCTAGATGTCACGTCAGAGAAGTTTATGAGAACATTGAATTCCTTTGCAACATCACTCATCATTATAGTTCTCGCTCTCTCAGAGATTTAATGGCCATATCCACAACTACATTGAAAAATGAAAACTCCATTTTTTTCAAGGTTCATCAGGGGCCTCATAGGAAAATTGCCTTTTAGTAGTTCTGAGACTTTTCTGCTTTAGAGCAGCTTCCACATTCATCTCTTTGGCAGATGTCTGGGCATCAGCAAACCCAGTGTCTCTGTAGCTAACAAGGGAGGTTTCAGCCTCCTTCCATTATTCATTTATTTTCGCATTTACACTTGTATTTATTTATTTGAAGTATTCATGTAAAAATAATACTTCTCTCATTTATTTATATATTAATTTTGGATGGCAATTTGGCGCCCCCCAAGCAAATGGCGCCCCAGGCGACCGCCTGTGTCGCCTGTGCCTAGAAACGGCCCTGACTAGAAAGTAAAAGCCCTAATTTTAAAATCTTACGCCTTAGTTCCTGAGGCCTACCGCCTCCGGTTATGCAAATATACGAAACACCTTGCGCAGTCTTTCGTGGAGTTTGCTTGCGTCAAGGAGGAACAGTTCGACGACTAGCTGAAAAGTCGTCAGATGGTCACTTTTGCTGTGTTACGTGAACTATTGCTCCTTGAGAAGTTTAAGAAGGCCTGTAGCACGGAGGTGAGAGTTCACCTGGAGGAGGTAAAAAGTGAGAAATTGAGTAGTGCCGCTCAGTTAGCGGATGAATTTGTATTGACTCACCGTTCAGGTAGCGGTAGTTTTAATTATATGACTTTAGATAATCAAACATCTTGGTCCCCTAATGGTGGTAGGAGAGGGGAAACCTCCTCATCGACTCCCCATATCCCCAAGAATGGTAATATTAATTTTAACTATTTTTCGGGTGATAGGGATGTGGGTAGACTCCAAGGAGGTCCTCCTCCCCCTAAAGTTTTTGTTAATAGAGACTTCTCAGGTGGGGGAAATAACAGGTATAATGGGAATAGAAGCTTAGGCCATAAAAGAAGCTGTTTTTGGTGCAACAAGCCCAGGAATTTCCAAAACCAATGTAATGCTTGTAGGATGTACCTACAGCGCAATAATCAAAGTCATGTAGCCTTGCTTAATGATAAGTCAGAGGTTTGTAGCAGTAATCCTGTAGACAGACGAATAGTAGATAGGAGTAGTTTAGTAAATAGTAGTAAGCCTATGTTCCTAATCCCCAATCATGACTCCAGTACGACAAATATGTGTGGTTTGGAAAGATGATTTTTGACTCTTGTGTTGTCTAGGTGAAGTTTTAGGGACAATGGTTCTGCCGGGTCGTTAGTCATGAAGAGGGCTCTGAATGGTTTTGAAAAATATACTGGAAATTTTGTATTGTTGGGAGGTTTTCTGGATTCAGTTGTGTCCACTCCTTTGGTTAATGTCCGCATATCTTTTCCAAGATATGATCGCTTCACTGAATTGGCTGTGGTGGATAGTCTACCTATCCAGGGTATTGATGGTATCCTGGGAAATGATATGCTGGATAGTGAAGGATTGTTCCCTATATTATCAGTAAATGCTAGTCCCATGGCTGTAATGACTCGGTCCGCAGCAAAAAGCTCCTAATTTACTTGATGTGGAGAGCGATTATGACTTAATGTTAAGTAGTGTAGAGTTAGATGTTTTAAGACCCGGGCCAGTAGAGAGTAGTTGTAATGATGTAGTTAATATGAAACTTGATTGGGACAGAGCTGCTTTTATTAAAGCTCAAAAAGATGTATTTAATTCTGATTTGGACGATGTTGAGGATCTGACTAAACCTAGGTTTGGAGCTGTAAAGGGATTATTATATAGGTTTGGTCATCCTGCATCTGATAATTTGAATAAAACTGGTTGGGTGGAACAGATTGTGGTATCTTCTCAATTCAGAAATTCTGTTTTGGAGTTAGCTCATACTGATTTATTTTCAGGTCATTTGTGTGTGTTAAAAACTTTTCATAGTCTGGCTAGGTATTTTTGGTGGGCTGGAATTTAATTGAGTGTGAAGCAATTTATCAGAGAGTGTGAGACTTGTCAGTTTATGGGTAAACCAAATCAGGGGATCACTAAAGCCCTGTTGCATCCCATACCTGTTATAGATGATCTATTTTCTGAGCTAGTAATTGATGTGGTAGGTCCCTTACCCAAAACTAAAACAGGTTACGTATGTTTACTAACTATCATGAATAGAGCCTCTCGCTTTCTTGAAGCTATACCTATGAGGTGTATTACTTCCAAAGTTTTCTTTGAAAAATTAATGGATTTCTTTTTCAGGTATGGTCTCCCTCGTGAAATTCAGAACGACTCTGGGGCAAATTTCACGAGTAAGGTATTTAGGAGTAAGTGTGCTGAACTGGTCATTCAGCACGTTACCAGCGTACCTTATCACCCGGAGAGTCAAGGAGTGGTGGAAAGGTTCCACCAAACCCTCAAGTCTGTCCTGAAAAAACATTGTTATGATCGTGATAGTGACTAGGACAAATTCCTCCCTTTTGCCCTCTTTGCTATCAGGAATCACCTTAACTCTTCCACTGGTGTAGCTCCTTTCGAGTTGGTATTTGGGCTCAAGGTTCGTGGACCATTGGAAATTGTTTTTGAAATGTTTAAATCCAACCAGAAGGAGGAAATAAATGTCAAAAGGTTTGTGGAAGACTTGAAGGAAAAGTTTGCCAGGGAAAATTTGGAACGGTCCCAGTCAGTAATGAAGAACAACTTTGACAAAAAGGTAAAGGTACAATCATTTGAACCTGGGGCGTTGGTTTTTGTGCGGAGTATGGACCCGGATAGTTTTCTTGAACCAAGATATAAGGGCCCTTGGAAGGTTTTGAGGAAATTGTCAGAGGTTAACTATGAAATTGAAGCTCCCGGTTCAAGCTGTAAGTGTAGAATATTTCATGTTAATCGTCTGAAACCTTATATTGGTAAGCAAGGTGATCCATTTGCAATAGTGTCTGAGCCTGTGTTTTTGGTATTGGATGTGCCTCCTGAGGACTCTGACGAGTTATGGTGTCAGTTTCCTTCGAATGCATTGGGTGAAAATATGCAAAATTTAGATCATTTAGATGTTAACAAATGGAGACATGTGCTTAATTTAATTCATTCCTTTTCAGATCTTTTTCAGGATGCTCCAGGTAGGACACATATTTTAAGTCATGACGCTGATGTAGGTGATGCTTCCCCTGTGAAGCAGAGTCCTTACTGGCTGAACCCAGTAAAATGGGATTTGGTCAGTAAGGAGATAGAGTATATGTTGAAACATAACCTTATTCAACCATATGTAAGTCCCTGGAGTTCTCCTATTGTATTAGTAAGGAAAGCAAATGGTATGTTCCGCATGTGTGTGGATTACCGTAAGGTGATCGCTAATACGAAAAATTATTCTTTTCCTCTCCCTCATATTGATGATTGTCTGGATCGGATTGGTTCTGCCAAATTTATTTCTAAATTGGATCTTTTAAAGGGTTATTGGCAGGGTCCATTGTCTGACCGAGCTCGTGAAATATCCGCCTTTGTCACTCCGTTTGGCCTATACAAGTGTAAGGTTATGCCTTTTGGAATGAAAAATGCTGCATGTACTTTTCAAATGCTCATGAATAGGGTAATTTGGGGTTTGAACGGAGTGGAAATTTATATTGATGATTTGGTAGTATATAGTAATGACTGGGATACCCACATGTTAAGGTTACATAAGGTTTTTGAAGCCCTTAGGTCTTCAGGGTTAGTTGTTAATTTGGCTAAGTGTGAATTGGGTCAGGCCAAGGTTTGTTATTTGTGTCACGAGGTTGGTTTAGGTCAGGTGGCTCCGAAACAAGTTAACCTCGAGACAATTATAGATTTGAAAAGGCCTGGTAATGTTAGAGAGGTAAGAAGAGTGCTTGGCATGACGGGTTATTACCGCAGATTTGTGCGTAATTACTCTGATCATGCTCAGCCTCTTACTATTTTAACAGAAAAAGGGAATATTTCTGGTGGTAGGATCAATGTGCAGAATCTTTTAATAAACTTAAATCATTATTAATTACTAGCCCCATTTTGACTTCCCCAGATTTTCAGAAGCCTTTTATTATAGCAGTAGATGCCAGTGACGTCGGCATTGGAGATGTCCTTTTTCAGAGAAAGGAGGACAGAGTTCATCCTGTTTCTTACTACAGTAAAAAGCTTCTGGCTGCAGAAAAACGTTACTCTACTATGGAAAGGAAGCTCTTTCTTTGGTCCGCGCTCTTAACTATTTCAAGCTGTACGTGACCAATTTTCTTTCCCGGTTGAGATATGGATGGATCACAATCCTCTGGTTTTCATCGAGCGGATGAAGGGAGCAAACCAGAGGATTTTGTGCTGGGCCCTTTTCTGCAGAAATTCAATTTGGTTATAAAACATGTTAAAGGGACTGACAATAAAATTCCTGATACCCCTTCCAGAATTTAGTGTGCTTGCCTGATCCTTCTCATATGCTGCCTTGCTCATTTCTCCTTTGAGGTTGTATAAAAAAAAAAAATTTGCTTTCTTTGAGTGGTATACACTCTAGTGTTTTATAAGGGTTCCCTAAATTAATTATTGATTTGTCCTGATATACTAAGACTTTTGATGGTATGATAATATATATGCCTTTTGGACTATAAAACTGGTGTATTGTAGGTTAAGGTGTATGTCTGTGGCCGTACCTGTAAGTTTATTTAGGTTTAGTTAGGTAGGTTTGTTTCCATAGAATTGGAGATTTTTGACTAAATATGGTAATATTGGATCTTTAAAAATAAGGGTAGGCAATATAAAGCTTTTGGTTTGTATTCTTTATACATATTGTTCTTACTTTACAGGTGCATTTCCATTTGTATATGAAAAAAAAATATATAATAATTTCTGTATACATTATTTTTTTCTTCGGGAGGAAGGTATTGTGTATTAACGTGATTTTTACTTTCGTTTACGTCAGCCTTGTTACTGTATTTTTGTTTTATGTAAATTTGGTGTAAAATTTTGTTCATAAGGCTTTAGTTGTAAATTTATTTTTTTTTCTTTTGAAGTGCTGTTTTAACCTCCCCCCCCCCCCCCCCCCGCTCGTTTGAAGATTTATAAGTGTTTAGTTTAACGCTTGGTTCTTTTCTGTGATTTCCGAGTCCATGGTGTGAAGAGACACCTGTGTTTACCTGCCAGGAACTCGATTGTTAAAAGACACTTCGAGCTCGATGTTACCCGTACCTACTTGCACCACAGCCCGACAAGGGTCATAACAATGTATACATATATATATATATATATATATATATATATATATATATATATATATATATATATATATATATATATATATATATATATATATATATATATATATATATATATAATGATAAATTTTGCACATTTAGACGTGTTTTTCATATTCAAATAAGCCATATATATTTTTGATACATTAATGTCTGGATTCTCTTAACGACCTCGGGATCAGAGCCCCAGGCGAAATCACACAAAGACAAGAGCTTGTGTCCGGCCGGGAATCGAACCCTGGTCGGCAAGCTTGTATAGACAGTGACTAAACCACTTGGCCACGAAGAAAGATAAAAGTCAATGACAATTCTTCTGTACTTATACCTGTCGAATTCAGGTGTTTTGTACTTAGAATTGAAATCAACCTATTTTCACCATCGTAGCTAATTGGTAGTTTGTTACTTGGCATTCGATTAATGATAAATTTTGCACATTTAGACGTGTTTTTCATATTCAAATAAGCCATATATATTTTTGATACATTAATGTCTGGATTCTCTTAACGACCTCGGGATCAGAGCCCCAGGCGAAATCACACAAAGACAAGAGCTTGTGTCCGGCCGGGAATCGAACCCTGGTCGGCAAGCTTGTATAGACAGTGACTAAACTACTTGGCCACGAAGAAAGATAAAAGTCAATGACAATTCTTCTGTACTTATACCTGCCGAATTCAGGTGTTTTGTACTTAGAATTGAAATCAACCTATCTTCACCATCGTAGCTAATTGGTAGTTTGTTACTTGGCAATCGATTAATGATAAATTTTGCACATTTAGACGTGTTTTTCATATTCAAATAAGCCATATATATTTTTGATACATTAATGTCTGGATTCTCTTAACGACCTCGGGATCAGAGCCCCAGGCGAAATCACACAAAGACAAGAGCTTGTGTCCGGCCGGGAATCGAACCCTGGTCGGCAAGCTTGTATAGACAGTGACTAAACCACTTGGCCACGAAGAAAGATAAAAGTCAATGACAATTCTTCTGTACTTATACCTGTCGAATTCAGGTGTTTTGTACTTAGAATTGAAATCAACCTATCTTCACCATCGTAGCTGATTGGTAGTTTGTTACTTGGCATTCGATTAATGATAAATTTTGCACATTTAGACGTGTTTTTCATATTCAAATAAGCCATATATATTTTTGATACATTAATGTCTGGATTCTCTTAACGACCTCGGGATCAGAGCCCCAGGCGAAATCACACAAAGATAAGAGCTTGTGTCCGGCCGGGAATCGAACCCTGGTCGGCAAGCTTGTATAGACAGTGACTAAACCACTTGGCCACAAAGAAAGATAAAAGTCAATGACAATTCTTCTGTACTTATACCTGTCGAATTCAGGTGTTTTGTACTTAGAATTGAAATCAACCTATCTTCACCATCGTAGCTAATTGGTAGTTTGTTACTTGGCATTCGATTAATGATAAATTTTGCACATTTAGACGTGTTTTTCATATTCAAATAAGCCATATATATTTTTGATACATTAATGTCTGGATTCTCTTAACGACCTCGGGATCAGAGCCCCAGGCGAAATCACACAAAGACAAGAGCTTGTGTCCGGCCGGGAATCGAACCCTGGTCGGCAAGCTTGTATAGACAGTGACTAAACCACTTGGCCACGAAGAAAGATAAAAGTCAATGACAATTCTTCTGTACTTATACCTGTCGAATTCAGGTGTTTTGTACTTAGAATTGAAATCAACCTATCTTCACCATCGTAGCTAATTGGTAGTTTGTTACTTGGCATTCGATTAATGATAAATTTTGCACATTTAGACGTGTTTTTCATATTCAAATAAGCCATATATATTTT
>NC_090736.1:84446205-84453705 GCF_036898095.1 Palaemon carinicauda
AAATGATGGCACGAACATCTTAACTGACATAACCACAGGACAAGTCCTTGAATCAGTTTCTAGTATTCAAGAAAAGCTTGAAGATGATCGTGGAAGGATTTGGACCAGTGACAGGGATACAGTACTTGCTAAGAGAAACTTCTCCATAGACTCAATGTAGCTATTTACATGTTACCTATGACCACCAAATTTTTATTTGTTCGTATTTTGGGTGAATACATGATTATGAAGGAACAAAGAATTTTCATAAAGAAATAAATCGACCATAAATTTAGTCAAAATATAACTAAAGGAAATTCTTCAACAAAACCTATCCTGCGACGTAGCCTTTTATCCAACTGCTATGGCTTCGCATTATCACCCCCCCCCCCCCCCCGGCTCTCCAACCCTCCTTAACAGTATCGAATTAAGCCCAAATTCTTGAAAATACAGCTCAACCGTCATCTACAAAGTACCGCTGGAAATTATCAAGCCGATTGACCAGTAAAATTCAGGTATTTTGAATCATAAAGTAGATATCCAACCATTTATAAATCTCAAGGTGAAGAACACATAAATGCATGTTTATTCATTCTTATCTTTGTTTTTGTGAGGGACAGCGAGCGTTTTTAAACTATCAGTTTACAATTAAAGTCAATGAAGAAGATGGTTGATTACAAAATAAAAGATCTCTTCTACGTGGGATCATGATTGCAAATCTAATTTTGAGAATCGTATTTTGAATGTTCCTTCTACAATTGAATAGAAGAAAAAATATCAGATTGAGAAAATCGTATAATATTTTTGGTGATCACACTATCCGTAGAAAATATTTCAGTTCTTTCATTCTACTCGGCTTGAAGAATTTTTCTCCTGTCTGGTCTTCAGCTGCTGACTCTCATTTCAATTTGTTGGAAAAATATTTGCAGTGAATTAAATTTCTTAGTTCTGATCTTGATATTAATGTCTGGCACCGTCATCCAGTTAGTTCTCTATACATATTGCATAACATTTTTCATAATTCTGACCTTCCTTTGCATTGGGATATTCCCAGACTATCAACCAGTAAGTAGTACTAGATGAACGGTTAATAGTAACAGTAGCCTACACATTGTTATAGACGCTTTATTCCAGCTCTGACAGATTATGGAATGATTTTCGTAAGCTTGTGGTTAAATTAGTGGAAATTAAAAAGTTCAAATATGTTGCAAATGTTTTTCTGTCGAACAGCTTAACGACATAAGTCTCGTTTCATAGTTTTATTTATATGTGACTGATATATTTAATTGATATTATTGATCTTAATATGTTTAACAGTTTCTTATTATGTCTTTTATATATATATATATATATATATATATATATATATATATTCATAATTCATTATTTCTGTATTTCCTTTTATGCACTGGGCTGCTTTCCCTGTTGGAGTCCTTGGGCTGGTAGCATGGTGCTTTGCCGTAATGATTTTATAATATAAGCCCATTTTAGTTTATATACAGTCCACTGGCACATGTACACACACATATATATATATATATATATATATATATATATATTATACAGTATATATATATGTATGCATATATATATATATATATATATATATATGTATGTATATATATATATATATATATATATATATATGTATGTATATATATATATATGTATGTATATATATATATATATATATATATATATATATGTATGTATATATATATATATATATATATATATATATATGTATATATGTATATATATATATATATATGTATATATGTATATATGTATATATGTATATATATATATGTATATATATATATATATGTATATATATATATATATATATATATATATATATAAGTATATTATATATATATATATATATATATATATATGTATATATATATGTATATATATATATATATATGTATATATATATATATATATATATATGTATATATATATGTATATATATATGTATATATATATGTATATATATATATGTATATATATATATGTATATATATATATGTATATATATATGTATATATATATATGTATGCATAATATATATTTATATGTATATATATATATATATATGTATATATATATGTATATATATATATATGTATGCATATATATATTTATATGTATATATATATATAATATTATATATATATATATATATAGTGTGTGTGTGTGTGTGTGTGACATGGATAGACATAATACTTTTAAAAGGATATAATCAAAGACAAAAATATCTATTCCCAAAGTATGGGATTCGACTACTGTCCTGTTTTGACCAAGATGTCATCGTCTCAATTAGTGGAGGCAGCATATTTTGAGAAACCAAGTCTGAGGGAAATCCATGTTTATGAAATATATCATCACGGAAGGACACGTTCTTCCCTTTTGCTACGACTTAACACGTGGTCTGATTGCATCAGAAATTTCTTCTAGAAGCTTCCATGGCGTGATCGAAGTGTTGAGTGAATGAAATGCGAAAGAAGAATGTTTTCCTGATGTTAAGTTGGAGTTTCATGTAGATGTTCCTTAGTTCAGGGATGAATGAGTTTTTTCGTTGCAGATTTTTAAAAAAGTAAAATCAGTATTTTTTTTTTCTTTTGGGGGAACGTGCCGACTGTAATTAACTCCGCCCATACATTAGTATATAAACTTTAAGAAGAGATTGTCTAAGAGAGATATGACAGGACATAAAACAAGAGAGGAACTGTGTCCGAGGCAGATAAGATCCAAGTCCTAGTGAAATAAGAAACAGAGAAGACCAGAAGTCTAATAGAGCCAGATTCTAACCTTCCCTTCAGACAACAAAAGCCTATCTCCAAAAGATCCTGTTATGGCCGAGAGGAAGAGACAAATTGAAGCAGCCAGCCCCCCACCCCCCTGTTTGTGACAAGAAGTAGCCAACACTGCCTACAGCCTGCCTTAGTTCAATATTATCATCAAATTCTTGGAAGTGCTGCAAGGCTGAAACTAAACTAAACAATTCCTTTTCAATAGTTGAATAATTTTGTTAAGCTTTATTCAGTTTTCTTGAATAATATGCCACTGGATGCTTCATCCTATTCAGTTCTTGCAACAAGACTCCTCCTATACCAATGTCACTAGCATCGTTCGCTAAATTAAATTCCTTGGTAAAATCAGGTAACAATAATACTGGCTCGTGAAGCATTACGGCCTTTAATTATGTAAAGCTTTTACACATTCCTCATCAAATTCAAAACTCCGTCCCTTCTTAAAAAGATAAGCAATTGGAGCGCTTATCTCTGAAAAATCGGGTACAAATGTACGGAAATATGAAACCATCCCGAGAAATCTCATGGCCTGCTTTTTAGTTGCTGCGATTGGGAAATTGATGATAGCTTCTATGTTCCCACCTTAAGGACAAGTCTTACCGAGACCCACTTTATGCCCTAAATAAGTGATATAGGTTTTCCCAAATTTGTATTTCATTAAATCTAATACAAGGTTTTTAGCTAAAATTCGTAAATGTCCTTCCCAAGTTTCTGAAATTATAAAAAGATCATCTACATACACGACACAGTTATCAATACCATTTAAAACTTTATTCATTAATCTTTGGAAAGTACTGGTTGTATTTCTTAACCCAAAAGTTATTACTTTACGTTCATAACTACCGAACGGTGTTATAAAAGTGGATATTTTCCTAGCTCGTCAGCTTAGAGGTACTTGCCAATAACCATTGGCCAAATCAAGCTTGGAGATGAATTTAGCATTCCCGATCCTATCTTAGCATTCCCGATCCTATCTTAGCAATCGTCGATCCTGGGAAGTGGAAAATTATTTTGCTTAGTAACGCTGTTTATTTTTCTAAAATCAATACACAACCTATCTGATCCATCTTCCTTTTTTACTAGAACTATTGGAGAACACCATTCACTCTCGCTAGGTACTATCAAATCATTATCTAACATATATTTAATTTCCTTTCGTACTGAATTTGCCTTCTCTGGCTCAAACGATACGGACTTTGTCAAATGGGTTTAGTGTCCTGTAACTCAATATCATGTTCTAAAAGATTAGTTAAACCTAATATATCACTAACAGTTTCTGGATAATTTAGAAAAACATTACATAACTCACTCTATTTTTTTTCTTTTAAGCTAAAGTTAAATATCTTGAAATTCTTTAGCACATCAAAGTTTTTTTCAAAACTAATTTCTCGCTGCGACACAGTTTTAATTAACTGGTAGTGGGCGTTTGTTGTATTTCTTTAGCAAGTTTATGTGCAGCTACTTAGCTCTACGTCTACCCATATCAATTAAGTAATTAAAATTGCCCCTTTTTCCTAAAATAGGATAAGGACCTTCGAACTTATAAGATAGTGAGGGACCTTCTTTCTAAATTAATACTAAGACTTTATCTCCCACACGGAAATTTCTCTCCATTGCCTTAAGATCGTATCTTCTTTTAGTTTCCCCGTGATTGTTGTTCTCGTTTTCTATTGCTAATATCCAAGCTTTCCTTAAATTCTCATTGTAATTCTCTAAATTTTGAATGCAATCTTCTTTACATTCTTGAAGCATTAATTTACACTTTAAAATTTCTAAAGGTCCTTTAGCGGTATGACCGAACAGCAACTCAAGAGGACTAAATCCTGTAGTGTCGTTAGGTGCCAATCGTAAGGCTAACAAGACAAAAGGTAGTTTTTCTTCCCAGTCATGTTCAAAGTTATTACATAGTTTTCGTAAGCAAATTTTTAATGTTTGGTGGAAACGTTCTACAATCCCTTGCGACTCTGAGTGATATTGTGTGGAAGTTACAAGTTTGATATCTAACTCTTTCATTTTGTCTTTGAAATATTTGGACACAAAATTACTGCCATTATCACTTTGTATAACGCAAGGCAAACCAAACTTGGAAAAATAGTTCAACAAGCGTCAAACTACTGTTTTTGCATTGCAGCTTCTTACTGGGATTGCTTCTGGATAACGGGTTAGTCTGTCAATGATTGTTAATATATATATATTCCCTCCTTTACTTCTAGGCAAAGGTCCAACTATATCAAATACTACATTCTCAAAAGGTTCTCCCACTGATGGAATATTACATAAGGGGGCCCTGGGATTTACTTGATTAGGTTTACCAGAAATTTGACATTCATGACAGCTTGATACATATCTCTTCATGTCACTTTTCATCTTAGGCCAAAAGTAAGTATTACTTATACACTTAAAAGTTTTATTTACCCTTAAATGTCCTTGATCATCATGTGCTAATTTCAGAATTAATTCGCGAAACTTCCTAGGAATTACTAATTGTTCTATAACTTCCTCTTTGCTAACTGACTTGGGACGAACATAACGACACAAAATTTCGTCTTTTAAACAAAAGGTTTCCTTACAAAATTATCGAGATCATCATCCAACTCACTTTAAAATATTCGAGACAGTGTCTCATCCTCTCTCTTTAACTTAATCAGTTCATCTCTATTCAAAATGTTAGTGTCTAAACCATTGCAGTAACTATTACTTGAATCCACTACATCGACTACGTCTATGACACTACTTTCGACAGCGACATCATCAACTTGGCTAACACTGTCAACACTGATGGAGCCGGTTTTCTCAGTCCCACACATGCTAAGATCAACCTCACTGCCTCCATCACACACGTTCGAATCCTCGAAAAAATTATGACTGTAGTCTATATCTGCATCTAAACCTGACCTAGTAACTACCATTTCAGGCACTGGAACCTCACCTAAAATAGGATTCACACATTTGGATGTAGTTAAATCATTACCAACAATAATGTCAATGCCGACAGCTGGCAAATAGTCTACAACTGCTAGTTTTACATCTCTTGACAATCCCTGACTTTTCAAGTTAATTTTCATCAAAGGACAAACTACGCAAGTATTGGGAAACCCACCTAACATAACTTTTTCTTTCATATTGATTTTTGCCCTTGTTGGCACACTCTCTTTCCTAATAAGGGAAACGGCTGCTCCGGTGTCCCTAAGCAAGACAACTTCTCTCGAATCCCCTCCTTCAAGTGAAGAAGCTTCACTTTCAGATAAGAAATATCCATAAAATTTCCTAGTTTCTTTCGTAATGTCATTTCTGCTTGACGAAAGATTATTAACCAGAGGCAATGGTTTCTTTACATTCTTCTCCTCTACAATACAATTCCATTCTGTATGCCCTTTCTTTTTACATCGATAACAAATTATCTCTGAATTACTACATTCCCATTTACTCTTACAAAACCTGGCAGTATGACCTGGTTTTCCACATGTATAACAATAATAATGATAATCATATTTCCCTGTATTACTATTGGTAAAACTACTCTTACTATGTTGCATCTTACCAGAAGAAGGATTATTTTTCTTCTTACTGTCACTTAAACTATGAGTAAGACTGTACTCATCTGCCAACTTTGTTGCATCTGTAACAGACTTTTCACGCCTATCTTCTATATATAGCTTAATGTCTGGAGATATGTTATCTTTGAAGTTTTCTAACAAAACCAAGTTCTTGAGATCATCAAAACTATCTACTTCAACGGAAGCTAACTAATCACAAAATGATCTTTCTAACTTCTTTCCGTATTCTACATAAGTAGGCTCTCATCCCTTTGCAAACTTCTAAATTTCTTAGGGTATGCCTCTGGTACTAACCTGCATGCACTAAGAACAATTTCTTTAACAGTATCATAGTCCTCACTTTCTTCCTCAGACATACAACTATACACAGAAAGTGCCCTACCTCTTAAAACTGATTGTAAATACAAAGTCCACTTGTTTTGGGGAATACCTACACTGTTCATTAACTTTTCAAAAGACATGAAATATTTCACTTCATCTTCATCAAATTTTGAAATTAATTTCAACACTGCAACCATACCTAAATTATCAGAATCATCGTTCATGGCCGTCTCCTATCTGACGCATTACTTCCTGGTCTGCTACCTGGCAAACTATTATGAAGATTTTGCCTTAAGCGAGCTATTTCTAACTAATGCTTACGCTGTTTCTCATTTTCTTCTTGCTATCTTTAATTTTCTTCTTTTTCAGGTGCTCTTTCGTCTCTCTCAAACACTTCCTGTTTTCTCTTAAAAACATACTCACGGAGAGCATCGCCATCTAGACCAAGAAGTTTACCCAAAGCTATCAAATCTTTCGTAATCTCACTCATTCGGCTTTCTATATTCTCCCTGCTTCAATTGATTACGTTATTGAAAATCATGGCAAGGTCGCCAACTGTTGCGATATTAAAATCGTTAGAGGTTCTTTTAATAAATAAATTAAATGTATACAACAGCAACCAACCAAACCATGGGAAATGAAAATAAAAAGAAACACACGAAAAAACACAACACGATTATTCACAAAATTACAAAGAAAATTAATGTTCCTTCCTCGGTTACTTTAACTGACAAATCAAATCAATAGAACACCAACAGAAAAAGGGGACAGTCAGTAAGGTAGAAATACTTAAGGAATAGTTTTCTGCAGGTGCTGAGACGATA
>NC_090736.1:84455519-84465519 GCF_036898095.1 Palaemon carinicauda
ACATACTCTGTGTTTCCTATCGTGGATAATTGTTGGGACCACGATATTATGTTGAGGTTGAGTACTCCCTCAACACCCAGATGGTTTTCCTCGATCATCAGGGCCCTATAATACCCGATCGATATTAATATATACTACAGGTGGATAATGTTTTTATAGACATTTACCAACTATAACTCTTAGAGTTTTTCTACCTTGTATTCTCCCTATCATAGAAACTGAATATCAATACTGACGGATGTCTAGCAATAGCCTGGGAGAAGAAACACAGGTATGTGTCTTTTCTACTTCCTTTCAAGCTTACTATCCTAAGCTACCATAAACAATAGTGATTACTATTGTTAATAGAAATTGTATGCTTTTATATCACTGAAATAAAATATATAAATACTAATTTGGCCCTTTTTCCTTCACAGAAGGAGCCGATGAACAAGTGTGCAGCGTTTTTCTACAACCACAAAGGTAAAGACTTTTGTGGCCACACGAAGTGCAAGACTCATGCCCCTTGCTACATTATGTCGGGAGTCCTGAAGTATTGGGACCGAAACAGTTGCCCCACCTGCTCAACCCTGCTGGCCAACGGCTTCGGAGAAGTCCCCCTAGTCACCATAGAGACTAGGGATACAGCAAGGGAGACCCTTCGCAAATGGGTAAGAAGGTTCCAGAAGAACTCTCCAGGACCATGCATACCCAATGACTCCCTAAGGTGCCTATTGTTCCCCAAGGCTCTGCCGAACGCGGTGGTGCCCCAGGAACAGGTACAGCCCCCCTTCATACAACTGAAGCTCGACCGGACATCAACAAGGCACTGGGAGGCATGGACATCCACCAAGAGAAGATGTGAACAGGGCCTACTGCAAGGTGGCCCCGAAGAAAACGTGGAACCTCCATAAACGGAGGAAGAAGGATCCATATCAACGGCAACTGAAGACCCTCAGTTCGCTGTGACGGCATACCAACCTATGCCATCAACATCCTTGGCCCCAACTCCACAACCAGTTGCACAGGTCAACAAAAATGAAGAAATCCTAACAGCAATTCAATGGATGATGGAATTGTTCCAAAAGGAACAAGAGACGATGCGGGAATCGCTCAAGCAGCAGCAGATACTGTTGCAAGAGAGAATGGACCACCCCGGATCCACCAATGGTACCGCTAACAAGCCCTTAGAGTGTTGGATCTCCCTCACTGCTCCAAAACTAATCCCTGGAGGTATGCGGAGCATATGCCCATTATGAATGGGAAACTGTTCGTCTTTGAGAAGTTGGGGGCCAAGCAAATTGAAGACCTTGAGTTCTGGCCTAGCTTTTCGGCCTACCCAGAGTGCTACGTAAGACTGCAGGATGAAAATGCAGAGCAAGAGTAAACGGTACCCAAAGATGTCATTGTTTTTTAACATAAGGCGCAAGCCATCCTCCTGAAAGCCTTGAAAGGAGCTGGGTACACCAACTCCAAAGTCTCAGCACTGAGCAAGAAACATTCCACCTTTCTTGCCCCTTCCTCCAACTCTTTCCCGTTTTTGGAGAAAGCACTTGACTTTGCCATCAAGGCAGTCGACGAGGGCAAACCCTGCCCAACCCTAGAGGAATGCAAACCCTTCTCTCTAGCACTGCCTACCTGCGAGGAGAAGTGGAAGGATGTTACCCTAACCTTCTCCGTCTCTATGTTGGATCCAGAGATAGCAGGCCAACAATTCAATGAGAACCTTCCGAAGTTGCCAGACCATGTTCTGAAGAGAGAACAGGAGTCGAAGGAGAGACTTGCGGCCTCCCTTTCTCATCAGAACTGTCTGGAAATTAGTGCATGTCAACATAACGCCCCAGAAATGTTCATCTTCCTGGCTAAGTCTCACATTGGTACCCTTGTGAAAGACTTATATGCTTTCTTCAGAGCAAGGAGAACCTGTAGAGAGTTCATTTTGGCCTCGGCAACCATCAGACACGAACCAAGGAAGCTGATTACTTCGAGCATCTGGGGTAAAGACCTTTCCTCAGAGGAACTGGTCCAAGAGATCATTGCCAGAGCAGCAACGGAGAACAGGAACCTTCTCCAAAAGTGGGGCATGAAGTCGAAGAGGAAATCTCCCTCGGACGGAGGTCCCCAGCCCAAGAATAAAAAGGCAAGGAGACCACGCAGACCTGTACAACATCCTGCCGTGACTATGACCACGATGCCTCAGACCACCTTCCAGATGGTCCCTCAACAACTGGTAGCCCAGTTGCCAGTTTCCAACCCTAACTTTGAGAGGCAGTCGACTTCCTTTCGCCCTAGTCAGAAAGGAAAAGGCACTAAGAGAAGTTCCCCGGAGGTAACTCCTGACGAGGCCAAGGAGGACGTGGTCGCGGAAACAAATCCGCAGGACCCAAAGCAATGAGGGGTTCCAGGTAGGGGGCAGGCTGCATCACTTTCGGGATCGCTGCACCTTCAATCCCTGGGCACACAGCCTAATCACGAATGAACCCGGATGGAGATGGAGCAGAACTCCACCCCGTTTTCCAGAATACTTCCAACACTTCACCCTCTTGTTGGAAGAATATATCTCAGAACTCTTGAACAAGAAGGTAATAAGGAAAGCGAAGTCCCTCAAGTTCCAGGGAAGGCTGTTTTGTGTTCCCAAGAAAGACTCAGACAAACTCGAGTCATTTTAGACTTTAGTCTCCACTCAACAAGTTCATCGAGAACAACAAGTTCTGGATGCTTACTTTGCAACACATAAGGACCCTTCTGTCACAAGGGGTATACAGGGTCTCAATAATCTTAGCAGATGCTTTCTGGCATCTTCCAATGAGTCGCCCTTTCTCCTCCTACCTAGGATTCAAACTACAGAAGAAGAAGTTTGTCTTCAGGGCAATGCCCTTCGGACTGAACTCAGCCCCAAGGATATTCACAAAGCTAGCAGACACAATCGTCCAACAGCTACGCTCCGAAGGAGTTCAAGTGGTAGCATATCTAAACGATTGGCTGGTATGGGCAGCATCCAAGACTACTTTGCAAGCAGCCAACACGGTGATCCAGTTCCTGGAACACCTGGGCTTTAAAATCAATCGCAAGAAGTCTCATCTCTCTCCAGCTCAACAGTTCCAGAGGCTAGGAATCCAATGGGACTTAAAGTCACACCACCTCTCCATTCCTTCCAGAAAGAGGAGAGAAATAGCGGGATCTGTTAGGAGACTAATCCGTCACAGGAAAGAGTATTGAGCTCTCTCTAGTTTGCAGCAGTGACAGACCTGGTGCTAAAAGCACATCTGAAAGATGCATCAGGAGTCTGGAGGAAATACACATAAAACGCTCGAAGAGATCAACTAAGGTTGACCCCGACCTTGTTGCGCACACAGTTAAGGCCGTGGTCAACAGCCAAGAGCCTAGAATGGATAATTCCCCTGCAACCACCACAACCATCAGTGGTGATACACACGGATGCCTCCTTGGAAGGATGGGGAGGCCATTCTCACGACAAAATTGGACGCACCATTTCAAAACCTTTCATATCAATATTTTGGAAGCTATGGCAGTTTTCCTGACGTTGAAGAAACTATCCCCTTGCAGATCAATCCACATCAGAATGCTCCTGGACAACGAGGTGATAGTAAAGTGTCTAAATCGACAAAGCTCGAGATCACCCCACATCAACCATGTGCTATTAGCCATCTTCTACCTAGCAAGGAGGAAGGGATGGCACCTATACGCAGTTCACCTACAAGGGCTCCGCAATGTGATGGCGGATGCTTCTATTCAGGTGGAAACCCACAGAGACAGAATGGTCCCTAGACGCAGACTCATTCTCCTTCATCTCAGAAAAAGTCCCGGAACTGCAGATCGACCTCTTCGCAACAAGCGACAACAAGAAACTACCTCGTTATGTAACTACTTATATGGACCCTCAAGCAGAGGCAATGGACGCCATGTCCCTCGACTGGAACAGGTGGAATCGCATCTACCTGTTTCCACCAACCAATCTCCTGCTGAGAGTCCTCAACAAGCTAAGATCCTTCAGAGGGACAGCAGCAGTAGTGGCCCCCAAGTGGCCCAAAAGCAATTGGTTCCCTCTAGTCCTAGAGCTGAAATTGAAGCTGTTTCCCTTGCCGGATCCAGTACTATCTCAACTGGTCCAGAAGTCGACTGTCCACGCTTCATCCTCGATAACCAAACACCTACATCTCATGATTTTCTCGCCCTAGCTGCAAACAAAAAGTTTGGAATCTCGAAGGATAAAGTTGACTTCATTGAAGAGTACAAGTCATGTTCGACTAGGAGACAATATGAATCGTCATGGAAGAAATGGGTTTCCTTTGTGAAAGCAAGGAAACCAACAGAGATCCACATCAGATTGCTCCTGGACAACGAGGTGATAGTAAAGTGTCTAAATCGACAAAGCTCGAGATCACTCCACATCAACCATGTGCTATTAGCCATCTTCTACCTGGCAAGGAGGAAGGGATGGCACCTATACGCAGTTCACCTACAAGGGTTCCGCAATGTGATGGCGGATGCTTCTATCCAGGTGAAAGCCCACAGAGACAGAATGGTCCATAGACGCAGACTCATTCTCCTTCATCTCGGAAAAAGTCCCGGAACTGCAGATCGACCTCTTCGCAACAAGCGACAACAAGAAACTACCTCGTTATGTAACTACTTATATGGACCCTCAAGCAGAGGCAATGGATGCCATGTCCCTCGACTGGAACAGGTGGAATCGCATCTACCTGTTTCCACCAACCAATCTCCTGCTGAGAGTCCTCGACAAGTTAAGATCCTTCAGAGGGACAGCAGCAGTGGTGGCCCCCAAGTGGCCCAAAAGCAATTGGTTCCCTCTAGTTCTAGACCCGAAACTGAAGCAGTTTCCTTTGCCGGATCCAGTACTATCTCAACTGGTCCAGAAGTCGACTGTCCACGCTTCATCCTCGATAACCAAACACCTACATCTCATGATTTTCTCGCTCTAGCTGCGAACAAAAAGTTGGGAATCTCGAAGGATAAAGTTGACTTCATTGGAGAGTATAAGTCAAGTTCGACTAGGAGACAATATGAATCGTCATGGAAGAAATGGGTTTCCTTTGTGAAAGCAAGGAAACCGACAGAGATATCAATAGATTTCTGTGTTGCATTCTTCATATACCTACACGAACAAGGCCTGCTGGCCTCTACTACAATTATCTCGTGTAAATCGGCCCTGGCTAGACAACTTCTGTACGCTTTTGAGGTGGACCTCTCTAGTGAAATCTTTAATAAGATCCCAAAAGCATGCACTAGACTCAAGCCAGCAACTCCACCAAAGCCCATAACATGGTCTTTGGGCAAAGTCTTGCACTATGCTTCGAACCTAAACAATGAGGATTGTACTCTAAAGGATTTACACAGGAAGTCATTTTTCTGTTTGCAATAGCCTCACGGGCTAGAGTTAGTGAAATAGTGGCCTTATCCAGAAACTAAGGCCATATTCAGTTCCTAGACTCAGGAGAAATGAACCGTTTTCCTAACCCTGCCTTTCTTGCCAAGAACGAGCTACTCACTAAGAGGAGGGGTCCTTGGAGAATCTGCCACTGAAGGAGGATGCCTCTCTGTGCCCAGTAGTGTCTCTTAAGGTCTATCTTCGAAGAACTTCTGACTTCAAGGGATTACAGCTCTTCAGAGGTAAAACCTCAGGATCAAACCTGTCTTTAAGACAACTGAGAGCGAAGCTCACCTACTTTATTCGCAGAGCGGATCCTGAGAGTACACCCGCAAGTCAAGATCCGAGGAAAGTTGCTTCTTTGTTGAACTTCTATCAACATATAGACTTTGAAAGAGTCCGCTCATACACTGCGTGGAGATCATCCAGGGTCTTCTACAAACATTACGTGAAGCAAGTACTTGAAATAAAACATTTTGTGGGGGCGGCGGGTAGTGTCATTAAACCTGTTGTCTAGTGCTGCGATGAACAGTGGACTGTTTTGGGACTTTACAGTGCATCGGGTGCATGGGTATACCTACCCTCTAGTGCAGATTGCAGCGATGATTAACATACTGTTCTACATAGGTGCATATCTGACCAATAACACCAGTGCCGAGTGAACGTTTGCTTCACAGTGTTTATGCATTTCCGAACATCTGGACATGACAGATAGATTTGGTTTCACATCTCCATTGAGTGGCATTATTCCGATAATGTATTTATATATTTTTTCTATACGAGAAAATATGGACCTTGATGTGTTGTAATGCTGGATCAGATTCAAACTACATTGATAAACTAGTTGCAAAATAAAATACAAAAATTGTATTTGTCTTATTACTGCTGCCTCAGTTATAGACTAATAAAACATACTAGGGTTTTATTTAATCCCTATATAGGGCTCATAACTTGAAATCAAGATAACGATTTCTGAAAGAACGAATCTTACATTCTTATTGCAAGTAAAAAGGTAAGCTCCAAAGTTTTCCCTTTTAGTTCCTACGGAAATACAAACCTTGAATCCTTACCGTCGATATTGACATATTCCCTGCTGGGGGCAGGAAGCACTAAACCAGCTCCAGGCATAGTGGAAATGAAAAATCTCTGGAATTTCACATACAGGTCTAGTAGACCAGATAAGGAAATCTATTCAAGGTGGAAGGCACATACACAAACCCACAGCTATTAGTCATTTCAAGACAATTCTCTAGTAGGCTTCCATAAGGACGACATGGCCCGAGCCCAAAAAACGGATTTTGAGCAAAGTGAAAAATCTATTTTTGGGTGAGAATGCCATGTCGTCCTGATGGACCCATTCTTTGCTGATCCCTCCCAAAATTACTTTACCGGCGGTCATTTCTGCTTAACGACAAGAAAAGGAATGGCGTCTCGGTAGTAGTAGGGAAGGAGGTCCACCGGGTACCTAGAATGGCACCCCCTTCTTTTGCAACTCTTCCCCCTTACATCAAACAGTTAAATCTATTCGGGGTGAAGATTGCTGTGTCGTATCTAGAATACGTCCCCTGATATCATGCGATATCCTTGATTGGATACTCACGCCAGGAGTTAGAATCCTGGAGACCTTCGGTTTAATTCTCTGGGAGTATCACTGTAGCAAATATCCCTTAGAAGGCTACCTAAAGGAACCTTCCATCCGGACGACATGGCACTCTCACCCAAAAATAGATTTTTCTCTTTGCTCAAAATCCGTTTACTAGTTTAATTTCCCCATTCTAGGAACCTTATCTAGCGCGAGTCGGAAGAAATTCCGTAATTTTGATAGAATTATAGAAGACTTTCTAGAACTTCCTTTCTATGTTAGACCCAAAGCGCTAAATACCATTTATTTGCATTAGAATGAACACAATTAATATATAATATATAGGCAATTCATATTTACCATATCACTGCTGAGATTGGCGATCTTTTTTACTACTACCTTTAGCTAAGGTTTAACCCTAGAAAGTAAGAATGCTATAGGCCAAAGGGCACTAACAAGAAAGCAAGTTTGTTGGAAAAGATACGGAGGATTATAGAATATTATAAAGACATATCTAATATCTTAATTATTGAAAACTAGTTCATATAATAACTTAAGTCTTAAGAGAAGTCCTTTACGAGGTAATAATACTCATGGGGTGATGTTAGACCGTATGTAACCATCCTCTCTCTCTCTCTCTCTCTCTCTCTCTCTCTCTCTCTCTCTCTCTCTCTCTCTCTCTCTCTCTCTCATTATTGAACGAATTTCCCAAATATGGTAATGTAACTAATCATTGATTCTATTTACGTTTTTTACCTCGTAATTTGCCGACTTATAAAAATATTCAACCGGAGCAGAGCTGGAAAAAATTTTCATGCCTGAATTTTAGATGTAATTTTCCCCCGAATAGATAGAGGATGCTTTGAAACCTTTCTGAACACGATTACGTTCATCGGTGATGAACATCATTAGCCGTGAGAAAAAGAGAGCACGTTTAATTAGAGCATTTGGGAAAAAGAAGCATTATTATACAGCATCCATTTATAGCCAGTAGTCTACCATATTTTAATTTGTGTATCGTACGTGTTTCATACACGCTCGTACAATGTAATGCTATTGTTTTTTTATCTCTCGCTCTCTGCCTCACTGATAATAGAAAAAATCTGTTTAAGCTTGCCATAACGTGTTTTAGATTGTTTGAAATGTTGTGACATTCTTGTTCCCAATTGCTTCTATACAAACTCGTTATCTGTTTGGGAAAAAAAAAAAAGTTTCTTGCATTCACCTCGCCCCATTGTTAGCAATCACCTCGCACGGGTTCATAAACACATCTCAATAATAGAGGATCATATTATAGTCATTCTCTACAAAAGTGTGGAAGGCGCGATTGGGCTAAGAAAGGAACATAAGGCAATTTTATCACAGGTCGGAAGAATGAAGGAAGACGAGACTTAATAATTAACTTAAAAAGAAAGCTAATAATGTGAGTCAGGAGATATCTAAAGGATCGAAATCAACAAATCATTTATTTATTTGGTTTAGCAAGTTGACATAAATCTCATCTAAAAAAAGATTGCTAATGAAATGAAACTATAAGAAACCATAAGAGAGATTACCCAGGCCTGCATGGCTGAGGACTATTAAGCACGAAGTAGATGATGAATGGAGAAATCTAAGAGGCCCTTTGCGTCAATAGGCGTAGGAGATGATGATGATAATGATGAAAAAAGATATTTCTTTCTTCTTGAATTCGCTTTGAGCTGTTTATCTTAATTCTCTATATTTTTTTATAATTTCTGTTTATAGTTCTATGTATTTCTCTGTTCCTTTTATTCCGTTCTGGTCCGGCTCTTCCTGTTAAGACCCATGGTTAGTAGGTGTGAGGGTAATGACATTGTTGTCCTTATTCAATGATAAAAGACCGAACTAGTGAAATAGAAACCTATTTTAGACTCCTGTCAACTGGCGTCGATGTGATGCTGACAATTTGATGCTTTATAGCGTTAATCACATTGAAACACTTTTCGTGTCAAATTGAGTGGCGCCAAAAATAGAACATCCATAAAACAGTGAAAAGGGGCTTTTTTATATACCATATGAACTCTTTAAGCAATCATTTTGACACCATTTTCTTGGATATTTGCTTCAGCGTTATGTAGAGATAATGGGTATATAAAGTATTTCCATCTTTCGTGTTGCAAAAGAGGCTGCAGTGTACTATGTCGATAAAGTTTTGTCATAAAAGAGAAATAGTTTCTTGTGAATTTTTATTATCAATTAATACGAACCATTTAGAATAAAAAAAAAAAGTAGAATCTATTCCAATTGCATAGATTTAGATAACAGTTCAGCTATAATTTACATACAAGAAGCTTTTTTTTTTTAACCAAAAACGAGAAACATCCACATAATTGATAAATACAATGATTCATCGTGAATTTTCGTTTAAACAACTTTAAGGAAAGGAAATATTTTCAAAAATAAGTTCTTTTGTTTGTCATTACAAGCGCACACAAAATCTCTATATCTCTCTATATCTCTCTCTATATATCTATATATCTATCTATATATCTATCTATATATCTATATATCTATCCTTTATCTATATATCTATCTATATAACTATCTATATATCTAACTTTATATCTATCTATCTAATTATCTATATATCTATCTATATATCTATCTATCTATTTATCTATATATCTATCTATATATCTAAATATACATCTATTCATCTATCTATCTAGATATAGATAGCTATATAGATATCAATCGAGATATAGTTATCGATATAGATATCTATATAAATATAGATATCTATATAGATACTTGTCTAGATATAGATATATATCGAAATATAGATATGGATTCTTTCTAGTTATGGAAATAGGTATATCTACATACAGATATAGATATCTATCTATATATCTATCTATATGTATATATCTATATATCTAGATATAGATATCTATATAGATATCTATCTAGATATAGATATCGATATAGATATCTATCTAAATATAGATATCGATATAGATATCTAACTAGATATAGATATCGATATAGATATTTATCTAGATATAAAT
>NC_090736.1:84470519-84480519 GCF_036898095.1 Palaemon carinicauda
ATATATATCTAGTTATCTAGCTAGATATATATATATATATATATATATATATATATATATATATATATATATATATATAGATATCAATATATATATATAAATATCGATCTAGAAATATATCTAGATATAGATATAGATATCTATCTATATATATATATAAACATAGATATCTATCTAGATAGAAATATCTATCTAGATATAGATATCCTTCTAGATATAGATATAGATATATATCTATATATAAATATCTATCTAGATATAAATATCTATCTATATAGATATCTATGTAGATATAGATATCTATCTAGATATCTATCTATATATATATATATATATATATATATATATATATATATATATATATATATCTATATATAGATATCTATATATAGATATCTATCTATATATCTATCTAGATTCAAATATATATCTAGATATCTATCTAGATATAGATATATATCCAGATATCTATCTAGATATAGATATAGATATCTATCAGGTTATAGATATATATATATCAATTTAATATAGATATAGATCTGTCTAGATATAGATATAAATATCTGTCTAGATATAGATATAGATATCTATCTAGATATAGATATAGATATCTATCTAGATATAGATATAGATATCTATCTAGATATAGATATAGATATCTATCTAGATATAGATATAAATATCTTTCTAGATTATATATATATATATATATATATATATATATATATATCTATATATATATATATATATCTATATCTATATATAGATAGATATCTATATATAGATAGATATCTATATATATCTATCTAGATATATAATCTAGATATAGATATAGATATATGTCTAGATATAGATATAGATATAGATATCTCTATAGTTATAGATATAGATATAAATATCTATCTAAATATAGATATATATCTAGACATAGATATAAATATAGATATAGATATCTATCTAGATATAGATATATATATAGATATAGATATAGATATCAATTTAGATATATAGATATAAATATCTATCAAGATATAGATATTTATCCAGATATAGATATCTATCTAGATATAGATATCTATCTAGATATAGATATATAGATATCTATCTAGATATAGATATAGATATCTATATAGTTATATATATATATATATATATATATATATATATATATATATATATAAATATCTATCTAAATATAGACATACATATTGACATAGATATAGATATATAGATATAAATATCTGTCTAGATATAGATATCTTTATATATATATATATATATATATATATATATATATATATATATCTAGATATAGATATAGATATATATAGCTATATAGCTATAGATATCTATCTAGATATAGATATATATAGCTATCTAGATATAGATATCTATCTAGAGATAAATATCTATATCTATCTAGATATCTATCTAGATATAAATATCTATCAAGATATCTATCTAGATATAGATATCTATCTTGTTATATATCTTGATATAGATATATATCTAGATATTTATCTAGATATAGATACTTATATAGATATCTATGTAGATATAGATATCTATATAGATATCTATCTAGATATAGATATCGATATAGATATAGATATAGATATAGATATCTATCTAGATATAGGTATAGATATCTATCTAGATATAGATATAGATATCTATCTAGATATAGATATAGATATCTATCTAGATATATATATATATATATATATATATATATATATATAAAGATATAGATATCTATCTAGATAGATATAGATATATATATCTAGATATATATATAGATATCTAGATATAGATATAGATATAGATCTCTAGATATAGATATAGATATAGATATCTATCTAGGTATAAATATAGATATAGATATCTATCTAGGTATAGATATAGATATAGATATCTATCTTGATATAGATATATATATAGGTATCTATCTTGATATAGAAATATATGTAGGTATCTATCTTGATATAGAAATGTATATATATATATATATATATATATATATATATATATATATACATATATACATATATATTTATATATATATATATATGTATGTATATACATATATAAATTATATATATATATATATATATATATATATAGATAGATAGATAGACAAATATCTAAATATAAATATAGATATCTCTTTAGACATAGATATAGATATCCATCCAGATATATATAGATATAGATATCCATCTTGATATAGATATAGATATCTATCTACATATACATAAATATAGATATCTATCTACATATAGATATAGATATCTATCTAGATATAGATAAAGATATAGATATAGATATCTATCTAGATATAGATATATATATAGATATATATGTAGATAGATATAGATATAGATATCTATTTGGATATAGATATAGATATCTATCTAGATATAGATATAGACATATATAAAATATAGATATCTATCTAGATATTGATATCTATCTCGATATAGATATAGATAAAGATGTAAATATAGATATCTATCTAGATATAGCTATCTATCTAGATATGGATATCTATCTAGTTATAGATATCTATTTAGATATAGATATATATCTAGATATAGATATAGATATCTATCTAGATATAGATATAGATATCTATCTAGATATAGATATAGATATCTATCTAGATATAGATATAGATATCTATGTAAATATAGATATCTATCTATAGATATAGATATCTATCTAGATATAGATATAGATATCTATCTAGAAATAGATATAGATATAGATATCTAATTAAATATAGATATAGGTATCTATCTAGATATAGGTATAGAAATAGATATCTATCTAGATATAGGTATAGATATAGATATAGATTTTGATATAGGTATCTATCTATATATATATATATATATATATATATATATATATATATATATATATATATATATATATATATAATATACAGTAGATAGATATCTAAATATAAATATAGATATCTCTTTAGACATAGATATAGATATAGATATCCATCCAGATATATATAGATATAGGTATCCATCTTGATATAGATTTAAATATCTTTCTAGATATAGACATAAATATAGACATCTATCTAGATATAGATATAGATATCTATCTAGATATAGATAAATATATAGATATATATCTATATAAAATATAGCTATAGATATCTATTTGGATATAGATATAGATATCTATCTAGATATAGATATAGACATAGATATAAATATAGATATCTATCTAGATATAGATATCTATCTAGATGTATATCTAGATATAAATATATATAAATATAGATACCTATCTATGTATAGATATCTATCTAGATATAGCTATCTATCTAGATATGGATATATATCTAGTTATAGATATCTCTATAGATATAGATATCTATCTAGATATAGATATCCATCTATATATCTATCTAGATATAGATATCTATTTAGATATAGATATCAATCTAGATGTAGATATAGCTGTATTTAGATATAGATATAAATATAGATATCTATGTATATATAGATTTCTATCTTGATATAGATATAGATATAGATATAGATATAATTATAGATATAGATATAGATATCTATTTAGATATAGATATCTATGTAGATATAGATATCTATCTAGAAATAGATATCTATCTAGATATCTATCTATAGATATCTATCTAGATATCTATATAGATATAGATATCTATCTAGATATAGATATCTATCTAGATAGAGATATCTATCTAGATATAGATATCCTTCTAGATATAGATATAGATATATATCTAGATATAAATATCCATCGAGATAGATATCTATGTAGACAGAGATATCTATCTAGATATAGATATAGATATCTATCTAGATATAGATATAGATATCTATCTAGATATAGATATAGATATCTATCTAGATATAGATATAGATATCTATCTAGATATAGATATAGATATCTATCTAGATATAGATATAGATATCTATCTAGATATAGATATAGATATCTATCTAGATATAGATATAGATATCTATCTAGATATAGATATAGATATATATCTTGATATCTAGCTAGATATATATATATATATATATATATATATATATATATATATATATCGATCTAGATATCTATCTAGATAAAGATATAGATATCTATCTAGATATATATAGATATAGATATCTATCTAGATAGAGATATCTATCTATATATAGATATCCTTCTAGATATAGATATAGATATATATCTAGATATAATTATCCATCTAGATAGATATCTATGTAGACATAGATATCTATCGAGATATCTATCTAGATATATCTAGATATATATATATATATATATATATATATATATATATATATATATATATATATAGATAGATAGATATTTAGATATAGATATCTATCTATGTATAGATATCCATCTATATATCTATGTAGATTTAAATATATATCTATATATCTATCTAGATATAGATATCTATCCAGATATCTATTTGTATATAGATATCTTTCTAGATATCTATCTAGATATGGATATAGATATCTATCAGGTTATGGATATATATATCTATATAATATAGATATAGATATCTGTCTAGATATAGATGTAGATATCTGTCTAGGTATAGATATAGCTATCTATCTAGTTATCTATCTAGATATATATATATATATATATATATATATATATGTCTAGATATAGATATAGATATAGATATCTATCTAGTTATAGATATAGATATAAGTATCTATCTAAATATAGATATCTATCTAGACAGATATAAATATAAATATAGATATCTATCTAGATATAGATATATATATAAATATAGATATAGATATCTATCTAGATATATAGATATAGATATCTATCTAGATATAGATATCTATCCAGATATAGATATCTATCTAGATATGGATATCTATCTAGATATAGATATCTATCCAGATACAGATATCTCTCTTGATATTGATATATAGATATCTATCTAGATATAGATATCTATCCAGATACAGATATCTATCTTGATATAGATATATAGATATCTATCTAGATATAGATAAAGATATCTATCTAGTTATAGATATAGATATAAATATCTATCTAAATATAGATATTTATCTAGACATAGATATAGACATACATATAGATATAGATATCTATCGAGAAATAGATATAGATATAGATATAGATATATAGATATAAATATCTGTCTAGATATAGATATAGATATATATATATATATATATATATATATATATATATATATATATATATATATGCGTAAAAATCACAGGAAAACGTGATGCTCAGATGCAGAAGAACCACAGGGAAAATGAAAATAAGTAATATACGCTTAAGTCCTGACTAGTTTGGACTTAGGCTATATTTCGTATTTTCAATTCCCTGTGGTTCTTTTGCATATATATATATATATATGTATCTAGATATAGATATAGATATATATAGCTATCTAGCTATAGATATCTATCTATATATAGATATATATAGCTATCTAGATATAGATATCTATATAGAAAAGGATAACTATCTAGATATAGATATATATCTAGATATAGATATTTATCTAGATATATATATCTATCTAAACATAGATATCTATCTAGATATAGATATCTATCTAGATATCTATATATATATATCTAGATATAGATATCTATATAGATATCTATATATATATATATCTATCTAGATATAGATATCTATCTAGATATCTATCTAGATATAGATATCTATCTAGATATATATCTAGATATAGATATATATGTAGATATTTATTTAGATATATATATTTATATAGATATCTATCTAGATATAGATATCTATCTAGATATAGATACCTATATAGATATCTATCTAAATATAGATATCTATCTAGATATAGATATAGATATAGATATCTATCTAGATATAGATATAGATATCTATCTTGATATAGATATAGAAATCAATCTAGATATAGATATAGATATAGGTATCTGTCTTGATATATATATATATATATATATATATATATATATATATATATATATATATATACATATTTATATATATATATATATATATATATATATATATATATATATATGTACATACATACATGTTATATATATATATATATATATATATATATATATATATATATATAATCTATATATATACATATATATATATCATATATATATAGATACATAGATAGATAGATATCTAAATATAAATATAGATATCTCTTTAGACATAGATATAGATATATATATCCATCCAGATACATATAGATATAGATATCCTTCCATCTTGATATAGATATAGATATCTATCTACATATAGACAAATATAGATATCTATCTAGATATAGATAAATTTATAGATATATATGTAGATATAGATATAGATATAGATATCTATTTGGATATAGATATAGATATCTATCTAGATATAGATATCTATCTAGATATAGATATCTATCTAGATATAGATATACACATATATATAAATATAGATATCTATCTAGATATAGATATCTATCTAGATATAGATATAGATATAGATATAAATATAGATATATATCTAAGTATAGATATCTATCTAGATCTAGCTATCTATCTAGATATGGATATCTATCTAGTTATAGATATCTATATAGATATAGATATGCATCTAGATATCTATCTAGATATAGATATAGATATCTATTTAGATATAGATAACTATCTAGATATAGATATCTATCTAGATATAGATATAGATATAGATATCTATGTAAATATAGATATAGATATCTATGTAGATATAGATATAGATATCTATGTAGATATTGATATAGATATCTATCTAGATATAGATATAGATATCTATCTAGATATAGATATAGATATATATCTGGATATATTTATAGATATCTATCTAGATATATATATATAGATATCTATCTAGATATATATATATATATATATAGATATCTATCTAGATATATATATATATATATAGATATCTATCTAGATATATATAGATATCTATCTAGATATATATAGATATCTATCTAGATATATATAGATATCTATCTAGATATATATAGATATCTATCTAGATATATATAGATATCTATCTAGATATATATATATATATATAGATAGATATATATAAATATCTATCTAGATATAGATATAGATATCTATCTAGATATAGATATAGATATAGATATCTATCTAGTTTTAGATACATATATAAATATCTATCTAAATATAGATATCTATCTAGACATAGATATAGATATATATATATATATATATAGATATAGATATCTATCTAGATATAGATAAATATATATATATATATATATATATATATATATATATATATATATATATAGATATAGATATAGATATATAGATATAGATATCTATCTAGATATAGATATCTATCCAGATATAGATATCTATCTAGGTATAAATATACAGATACCTATCTAGATATAGATATAGATATCTATCTTGATATTGATATAGATATCTATCTAGATATATATATATATATATATATATATATATATATATATATTTATCTAGATATAGATTTAGATATAGATATCTATCTAGATATAGATATAGATATCTATCTAGATATAGATATAGATATCTATCTAGATATAGATATTAATATAGAAATCTATCTAGATATATATATATATAGATATAGATATCTATTTAGATATAGATATATATATCTATCTAGATAAAGATATCTATCTAGATATATATATCTATCCAGATATAGATATCTATATATATAGATATCTATCTAAATATAGATATATATATCTATCTAGATATAGATATATATATCTATCTAGATAAAGATATCTATCTAGATATAGATATCTATATATATATATATATATATATATATATATATATATAGATATCTATCTAGATATAGATATCAATCTAGATATAGATATAGATATAGAAAAATATTTATATATAGATATAGATATAGATATTCATCATAGATATAAATAGAGTTATCTATCTAGATATAGATATAGATATCTATCTAGAAAAGGATAATTATCTAGATATAGATATATATCTAGATATAGATATATATCTAGATATAGATATCTATCTAGATATAGATATCTATCTAGATATAGATATCTATCTAGATATAGATATCTATCTAGATATAGATATCTATCTAGATACAGATATTTTTCTAGATATATCTATCTATCTATATATAGATATTTATCTAGATATAGATATCTATATAGATATCTATATAGATATAGATATCTATCTAGATATCTATATAGATATAGATATCTATCTAGATATCTATATAGATATAGATATCTACATACATATCTATATAGATATCTATCTAGATATAGATATCTATATAGATATCTATCTAGATACAGATATCTATATAGATAAAGATATCGATCTAGATATATATATATATATATATATATATATATATATATATATATATATATATATAGTTATAGATCTTTATATAGATATAGATATAGATCTGTCTAGATATAGATATAAATATCTATCTAGATATAGATATAAATATATATCTAGATATAGATATAGATATTTATCTATATATAGATATAGATATCTATCTAGATATAGATATCTATCTAGATATAGATATCTATCTAGATATAGATATAGATATCTATCTAGATATAGATATAGATATCTATATAGATATAGATATCTATATAGATATAGATATCCATCTAGATATAGATATCTATATCTAGATGGGTATCCATATCTAGATAGATATCTATATATAGATAGATATCTATATCTACAGTAGATAGATATCTACATCTATATCTAGATATATATCTAGATAGATATCTATATCTAAATAGATATCTATATGTAGAGAGATAGATATATCTAAATACATATATCTAGATAGATATCTATCTAGATATAGATATCTATCTATATATCTCTAGATATAGATACCTATCTAGATATATATATATATATATATATATATATATATATATATATATATATATATATATATATATGTCTAGATATAGATATAAATATCTATCTAGATATATATACATATATAGATATCTATCTAGATATATATATAGATATCTATCTAGATATATATATAGATATCTATCTAGATATATATATAGATATCTATCTAGATATATATATATATATATATATATATATATATATATATATATATATATATTTGTACAGTTAGAATCAAAAGAACACCGACACTCAGGGAAAATCTTTCGTCAGATGTCTCTAGCGTTCCCATGACAAAACGGACAAGGAGTTGCTCTTCTTACTACTTCTACGAAATGGGCGGAGCATTTTCAAACCTTAGCGAATCAGACAGTAAAGGGCCGTCTTTGTTAGCAAAAGTATACAAATGTTACAAATCGAGTTGCCATATTTCAATTCTGTACAATCATTTGACATCTCAACTTTTCAATACAAATACAAAACACACACACACACATATATATATATATATATATATATACATATATATATATATATACTATTATTTTTCAATTGCTACTTTTTTCGTAAGAGGGACCAAGTAGACACTTTCCAGGGAAGGGAGGGGGGTGTTCTCTTTCTACCCCCCTGCCCCGGCCATTCCGACACTGAGCAAATAGGAAAGTCATTTCTGTTTTAGGGGTTGTGGAGACAAGCTGCTTGTAGACTCATTATACAGCCTGTAAGATATTGTATCATTGCCCGAGATTTATTTGATAACCGTTAATGTTCTAGTAAATTTGGCTAACCTAATTCATTATTAGTTGATTTGTAAAAGATAGCAGAGGTAGAATAAAATAACTGCTGTTGATGGAAGGTCGATAAGTAACGAAATTTAAGTATTAACTTAGCATAATAGGTAATCGATGATGGATATAATAGATACTGATGACTGCAAAGCACCTTGAATA
>NC_090736.1:84490519-84500519 GCF_036898095.1 Palaemon carinicauda
CTTCGCGCATATATACTAAAGCTAAGTAAATCCTTTATTCATTCAGGTTTTTTTCAGTGAAGTGTTTTATGTCACGAGTCGATCGTCCATTATTACTGGGGTGAGTTATGTGTAATCTTAATTTTCCTTCATTAAAGGAATCTATATTCAACTACGAATTCTCGTCTGCTGAATTTTTTTTCTCTGTGCTAATTCCGTTTTCTTTCAGAAGTTCTCGGGAAATATCTTTGTCACATTAACTGTCTTAATATCATCATTTTGGGGGACTTTGTTATAATCTACAACACATCCTTATAGTTTAGTGTTTACACAGTGGACGTGTGTATTCATATAGATATTTTGATAAGATCGCAAGGAATCGTAGTGATAGGAAAAAAGTTAAAGTTAACATGACGCCACCTGTGACTCCTGGACCCAGTAACCCCACTCCCGTGTTAACTCTAGTGAGTGCAAGATCAGCTATCCTTCCTTTACAAGGTCGGGTCAATGGGTTCCTGCCTCAGAATGTCGAGTCATGGATCTCGTCAGTAGATGCTCATTTAAACGCAAAACGCATCACAGACCCATCTGTACAATTACAAGAAGCTAAACGTTTCATAGACTTTGCTAAAGGAAATGCAAGCGCGTATCTTAGAGGGGTCTCTTTCCAAGAGGCAGTTACATGGGACGATTTCAAAGTTAGGCTACGTTAATATATGGCAGTGAGGAAGCTTGAGACGTAGTTTTGACATAAGAAATACACTTAATCAAGCCTCTATGACTCTGCTTAATGTTATAGAATGGGCGGCTCTCATTGCCGACCGGCTGAATGAATATCAGGATATTTTAAGTAATTCCACATGGGTTACAGGAGATAACATCGCCGTGAAAGATTTCTTACGGCTAATGTATTTAACTTGCATGACAATTATGTTGCCTGAGGCTTTAGTGCGGTGTTTTGATAAAAAGCTAACACCCAAAGGTACAGAATTAGATGTATATAAACAGATAAAGAAACACATGTCTAAGTGTACTGAGCTTGATCCCTTGCTTACTCAAGTTTTTGCAAAAAATGAAACTAAACCGCAACAAGTAAACTTAGTTAATAATAATCAAGCTGCAGGGATGACTTGTTACAATTGCAAACGTCAAGGTCACTTGGTTGCAGACTATAGGATGCGATTTTGTTCAATTCATAACAGTTCAACCCATTCATATAGTCGATGCTTCTCGCCTAATCAACAGCAAAATCCTAGAAACACACAAACAGTTCCATATGGAAATAAAAAGAAAAATCCTCAGTTTAATAAAAAGAAACAGGCAAACGGCAAGCAGTTCAAAATCAAAAACAATCAAATAGTGCTTCAAGTAACTCTGTTCCTCGGCCGTCTAGCCAGAACTTGCAAGGTCAGACGAATTTTCAGAATGTGCAAAGCAAAGCAAATACCATATAGTTAACTCCAGTGGGGGAGAGAGTGATGTTGAGTCATTCATATTAACATCTTTTGTATCAAATAATCCATTTAATAATTTATCAGATCATTATGAGGCAATAGATTTTCCTATGAAACACATGGCCGAATCCAATAAATCAGTGCAGGTTCCCGTAGTTTTGCAACAAATTCACGCAATAATAAGCCAAAATGAGGTACGACCAACATTATATGCTGTAAATTTAGAACACCGATCCTTCACATTATTTTTTGACTCTGGTAGTCCACGTAATATCATGGATTTGAGGACTCATCACTTGTTATTTTCGAAGTTCCCTATAGAGAAGTCCGGAGTAATGCTCTCGGGTATAGGAAATAATGAATTAAATGTAATAGGAGTAAAATGTTCAGTACAAGGTCGGTAGGCACACGTTTGCCGATACCTTTATCGTTGTACAAAACATTGATATGTATCCAGCTGTAATTATAGGATACCCGTCTATGGGCACTCAATTAGTCCCTGCCAAACACGGCGAGTATATCAAAAGGAAAATTCTATAAGTCTGCTAATACCTTAAAATCAGTTTTTGATAAAAAGGAGACGACAAATAAAATAGTAACGTACGTTGAAGAACCAATCACTTGTCTCATGAATCAAGAAATAATATATGCGACCCAACAGAATTCTCGTTCACCCGTAATATAATCTTGCACGCAATCTATCGAGCTGAACGTAACTTCGAATATATTAGTGCGAGTAAAGAAAACTTTGCCGGGATCTGAAATATTAATCCTTTCCGACACTCTGAAAACTAACGGACTGTCAGTCACACAAGCTATTTATACAGTCGGCTCACAACAACAATGTAATATTGAAGTCTGTAATCATTTGAATAACACTAGTAATTCACAAAAATCAACATATCTTGGAGGTGGAAGTTTATAAACATCACATTCTTACCGTCGCTGAGATCAATCACGCTCAATCAGTTGCGGATGAATCTCTTTTGCAATCTATAAAAAATAAAATCAATAAAGACATTCCAGAAGAGGAAATTCAGCAGATTTTTTTTGATCGTTTAACTAAATATCATGATGTTTTCTCCACTACGGATGAATCCTTAGGTAAAACGGATGTCATAGAACACCAAATAAGGTTAAAACACAAGCAGAAAGTTATCTTTGTACCCTTGTACAGACTCCCTATGAAATTCCAGAATGAGATAAATGATGTAGTAGGTAAAATGCTAGAAGGAGGAGTCATTAGGAAATCGAACAGCCCTTATAATTTTCCTTTAATAGTTGTACCGAAAAAAGATCAAACATGGCGTATCTGCGTGGACTTCCAGTCGCTTAAATGAGGAAACGATCCCTGATTGATTCCCGGTGCCATGTACTGACAATATTTTATCTTTGCTAGGTCAATACAAATATTTTACCAGTTTGGACTTAATTAAAGGCTTTCACCAGATATCATTAGAAGAAGATAGTATCCCATACACTGCCTTCAGCACAGCCAGGGGACATTATGAATTTTTGCGTATGCCTTTTGGTTTACGTGGTGCTCCCATAACATTTACTAGAATGATCAACATAGTGTTTAGGTACTTGTTAGGGGGCATATTGCATGCCTATATGGACGACCTTGTAATCTTTTCTAATACCTTAGAAGAACATCTACGTAAACTGGAGCTAGTGCTACAGAGACTAAGACAGCATAATTTAAGGGTAAAGATTAGTAAGTGTGAATTCTTCAAAACAGAATTAGTCTATTTAGGTTTTACGGTGTCTTGTCAAGGGCTTAAAGTAGTCCACGATAAGGTGTCGGCTATCCGCAACTTTCCGATACCTACTAATGTCAAGGGAATACAGCAATTTCTGGGGTGTAGTGGGTATTACAGGCGTTTTATACTTAATTATTCAATAATAGCCACTCCCCTAACCGATCTTACGAAGAAGGGCGTAGATTTCATATGGTCTGAGCAGCATCAACAGGCGTTTGATACCTTGAAAGATGAACTGTGTAGTTCTCCTATTGTAAAATTTCCTGACTTCGGTAAGGAATTCTTCATTGCAACAGACGCCTCAGACCTAGGAGTAGGTGGGGTATTGCTTCAGCAATATGACAAACAGTTTTTCCCGATAGCTTTTTATTCATGTAAACTGAGACCTTCTTAAAGTAAATATGCAGTAATAGAAAAGGAAGGGCTAGCTATTGTTAATTCACTAGTGAATTTTAAGTTCATAATATACGGTTATCCCGTCAAGGTTCTTACTGATCATAAGCCCCTAACCAAATTCTTTAAAGGCTTTAGTCACAGCCCCAAACGAACTCGGTGGCATTTGATCATCCAAGACTTTGGCGCAAGGATCGGGTATTTACCTGGGAAAGCCAATATCATTGCCGACGCATTATCACGCAACCCCGCGTCATCTTGTACGGAGCCATTAGCTGAATTAATAGATATATCAACATCCATGCCTATTGTTAAAACTGTATCTGAACAGGAAGATCTGGGCTGGAGCGCTGAACTAATACAGACTGAACAAAGAAAAGATCAGCAATTAGAAAAAATCATAAATGCTTTGAACGGAAATCCTAAGGAAAAGGAATATATAAAGTATACGCAGCAGAATTATATAATCAACGATAATATTCTGTGTAGATCCGTGACAAGGAAAACCCGCAATACACCACAGGTGACTAACGACCAGGTAGTGGTAGCAATCTCACTTATACCCACTGTCCTAAATTGGTTGCATGCAAATCCATTGCATGGCCACCTGGAGTTCTCCATAATGTCACAGAAAGCCAAATCATTATTTTATTGGCATACGATGCTTACAGATATTAAAAAGCACATACAGTGAGCCTCGCTACTTCGCGGTTCGACCATCGCGGATTCACCACTTCGCGGATTTTTTTCATAACCCATATATATAAACATATCGCGGATTTTCCGGAAATTTAGAAGACCCCAAATACGATATTTCGTTACCTGTAATTCCATTAATACTGTAATTAGTAATATCTGCTCTTACTGATGGTTCATTGCATTACATATGACATATAATTCAGTACAGAAAGAAATAAAACACGAAAAGAGAATGTGATCATACGATAATACAGTATACAGTACGTAGTAAAATTAAATCGAACATGAAACGCAAATCAGATGCAGTCATACAGTATTAGAATGGTGTAAGGCTGCTGATGGCTACTACTGTACTACAAATGTAATGGATGTGCATCTTTTCCATGAATCTTTTGTATGTATACGTACGTAGTACTGCATCCAATAATATTCTTTGTTGCAAAAATCACATCTCAAATAAGCGTACATATCCTACAACAAAACAAGCGTAAAATAGCGTACGTAAAGCTGTACTGTATACGTAGGGTACCTTGTATTTGAATTGGTAGCTACTACGTAGCATATAAGACGGATTGTGATTGGTTCAAGCGCTGATAGATGACGAATCAGAACCCAAGTTTTGTAATCTAGCCTGTGATTGGTGTTTTGACCGCTTCTCCAACCTCCAGCATCTTTTCGCGGCCACTTCGTTTGCCGCTCTCTCGCCGTGTAGATGCTGCTACGTTATTGTGAACTTTAATCTGTGCTGTGTGTGACTGTTTTAAGTTGAACTTTTTGTTGAACTTCTGTTTAACCCCTACTGTACAATGGCTCCCAAGCGTTCTGCTTCTGCTAAGGCTGGTAGTGAGCATAAACGCCACCGAAAGATGATGACGATTGCTGAGAAGGTGACGCTTCTCGATATGTTAAAAGAAGGCAGAAGTTACGCGGCCGCAGCCCGCCATTTTGGAGTGAACGAATCCACCGTTCACTACATCAAGAAGGACTAGGCGAACATTAGAAAGACGGCTACCATCACCTTTAGCAGATCAGCGAAGCGAGTCGTTACCACGCGTAATAAAACGATCGAACCAAGGCTTTGAGCTTGTATGAGAATCTTGCGGCAAAGGAACCTCAAGACGACGATGGCGACCATGCTGAAGAAGAAGATGATGTAGATGAACCTCATCCAGGGACATCCACTGATTCCGAGCCTCAGAAACAACGTTTTTCCGCCAGCAAAGGATGGTTCGCGAAGTTTCAGAAACGCTTCGGCCTGAAAAGAGTTTCCCTGCATGGCGAGACTGCTTCCGCTGACACTGCCGCTGCTGAAACTTATGCGAATGAGACGTTCAAGAACATTATCGCTGAAGGTGGATACAAGCCGGAACAAGTGTTTAATATGGATGAGACCGGCTTGTTTTGGAAGAGAATGCCGTCGCGAACTTTCCTGTTCAAAGAAGCCAAAGCCTCTGGCTTTAAAGCGTTCAAAGATCGCGTAACCCTCGTGATGTGTGGCAATGCTGCTGGATTTTTGCTAAAGCCGGGGCTTATTTACAAGTCGAAAAATCCTCGCGCTTTGAAAAATAAAAATAAGAATCTCCTTCCCGTGTACTGGATGCATAATCAAAAAGCATGGATTACGAAGATGCTGACCTCCAACTGGTTCCACCAGTGTTTTATCCCGCAAGTCAGCAAATATCTCGTAGAGAAGGGCTTGCCATTTAAGATCCATTTCCTTATGGATAACGCTGGTAGACACGCAACTGACCTGTCGCATGAGGGCATTCAGGTTGAGTTCCTGCCACCCAACACCACGTCATTAATTCAACCGATGGACCAGGGGGTTATCAGGGCGTTCAAGGCCCTCTACACGAAGAATACCTTGGCGGACCTCGTTGCATGTGTGGATGCTGCCCAAGAAGATGAAGATGAAAATTTCAATTTGAAGGCGTACTGGCGGAAGTACACAATAGCCATGTGCCTGCAGAACATTCAGAAGGCACTGCAAGAAATGAAACCTGCAACCGTTAATGCGAGCTGGAAGAAGTTGTGGCCCCAGATTGTTTACGACGACGAGGGATTTACACCGTCTGAAATTCAACACTCTGCAATACGCAAATCTGTGCAGTTGGCTGCGATAATTGGAGGCGACGGGTTTGGCGACATGATGACTGAAGATGTCGACGAGTTGTTGGACTGCCATTCCCAGCCGCTAACTGACGCAGAAATAGAAAACCTGACGAAATCGGCCAGTGAAGAAGACAGTGAAACGCAGGAAGAGACCCAAGAAAATGTTGAAGAAACGGGCTTAACATTAGAACGGCTTGCCAAGTTCTGCAAGCATGCGAAGGAGTTGAAAGAAATGTCGCAAGAGTGGGACGAGGATATGGTTCGGTCTATGCAATTCTGCAATAAGATCGATAACGACATGACTCCCTACAGGATGCTCTTCGAGCGAAAAAAGAAACAGCAACTCCCGATCACAATGTTCTTCCAGCCTCGCAAAAAAGAGCCAGTTCCTCCTGCTACTACGCCTTCAGAAGAAATTGAAGAAGTGTCCCAGGAAAAGACACCTCCGTCTGAAGAGACGTAAAATACTATCATTGGCTGCACAGTAGAAGACATCATCAGCTTCATCATTTCTACTGTGCGGCAAATTCATCGCCATCATCATTCAAGTTTTTCTTCAACTTCTTTCGTGGTGAGTACAGTAACAATCTTTATTTTTTACATTAATATTCTAACATTTTAATATTTGTGCCTGTTTTAGTATACTGTAGTATGCATTAAGCTAAAGGGAAGGTTTTAAAAGTCTGAATATACATGTTATAATTATCATATTTTTTTGTTTAAAATTTACATTTACTGTACGTACGTAAAACAATCTCTCTCTCTCCTCTCTCTCTCTCTCTCTCTCTCTCTCTCTCTCTCTCTGTCTCTCTCTCTCTCTCTCTCTCTCTCTCTCTCTCTCTCTCTCTCTCTCTCTCTCTCTCTCGTAAATTGTTTTCCTGCTTTGCTACGTATGTACTGTATGATTTTATATAGATACGGTAAATAATATTTGTAATAACATATTTTCTAAAAGCTTTTACTGTAATATCATTATTTATCACTTTCATCATGCGCGTTAAATGCCTTCGTTTGTGTACTGAGCATGGTTGTTTACTAAGCGTACTTTATAACACCGTCGTTTCAGGCGGCGTCATAAAGAAAAACATTTCATTTGGAGGTCCTAAGAAAAATTGAGTAAAACATTAGTAATAACAAAATCAACATACTGTACTGAATAATCAATATAATCGATGCAAAAACTAACCTATACACAGATGTGTAAATGCGTTTGTTTCTTCATTATGATCAGAGATAAACGTAAACAAAACATTGGTTGCCATTTTTTATCGTGCTTTTTGGTGTGTTTAGGAAACGCATGATATAAAATCGCCTTTAATATTTGTGCCTGTTTTAGTTTAGGGTACTGTAGTACATGCATTAAGTGTTCTGTACATTAAAGGGTAGTTTGTTAACAGTACTACGTACAAGGGAAGGTTTTAAAAGTCTGAATATACATGTTAAATAAATACGTAAATATGGTGTCACTACTTCGCGGATTTTCACCTATCGCGGTCGGGTCTGGAACCTATCTACCGCGATAAACGAGGGCTCACTGTAGCTAATTGTCGCACTTGCCAGGAAAACAAAGGGCACATGTAGACACCTGTCAGCCTAGGGGCTTATTCTGTGCCCAATCAACCCTTTGAAAGAGTACACTTAGATTTATTAACAGGGTTTTACGAGTCGGACAGAGGAAATAAGCACCTCTTTGTAATTATAGATGCTTTGACTCAATATACAGAACTGATAGCGCGTAAAACTAAAACCGCGATCGAATGCGCTAGGAAGTTTTACCAGTGCTACCTTTGTAAACATGGAATTCCACACATGATAATTTCTGACTCGGGTGGAGAATTCAATAATCATTTCCTTAACTCGTTGTGTGAATTCCTTGCATAAAGAAAATCAATACCATGATCTATCACCCAGAGTCGAATGGGCTAGTGGAAAGAGCGAATAGGAAGGTTTTAAACATATTAAGAGTTACACTAGGGGGGATCAGACCCCAACTGGGATATTGCCGTACCTGCGGTACTAAGTACTCTGAATCACTCATATCATGTATCTATTAAAATGTCGCCGCACGAGCCACTGTACGGTAACCCAGCTAGAACGCCTTTCCATGTATTAACGCCAACAACTAATTTATCAAATCCTCTAAAGGATGTTATGAATGCAAGCATAAGTCGTTATAATATCCTTTCAAAGAATCTAGAACACTCACAGATCATAATGAAAAGGAATCATGATAAAATAGCGAAGCCAACTAAAACATATACCCTGGGTGATAAGGCATACATACAAGTATATGTACGCAAAGAACTCAATTACAAACTGACACCTAAGTTTGAAGGCCCTTTTAACATTTTAGAAACATTAACGGCCAATAGATTTAAGAGTTCAAAACGTATCCCAACCCACTGATGAGAGAATTGTACCATTGGCTCACATAAGAAATTAAAATAAGGGAGAAGGAAGTGAGGAAAATTTTTGTATCTATGAAACTTGTATAATATTTGTATGTAAACATTTTTTTTCTTCTTAAAACAGGAGTAATTACATATATTTTTCTCATTGCAGGTTTCCAAAATGAAGTTTTTATTGTTAGGAGTGATATTGTTCGTTCAGACATTTTTTTTCGTGTGGGGAGAGCCCTAAAACTAAAATTATAGATTTTAAATATGGCACTATTGTAGAGAGAACAGAAGACGTTTTCATTACAGCAAGCAATATAGTTATAGAAGTAAATATGCAAGTGATTCCCCTCCCAGAGGATGACGTCACTAACCTAAAGAGTGACCTGTCAAGGTTCGCTGCTTCATTAAATGAAATGCATGGACGTCATTTTCCTTTTAATACAGAGAGTTCGCTCGCACCAACATTAAGAGTTGCAGAAATGTTATCATACGACTTGCAAAATAAAACTGACGAGGCAGAAGCTCTGGCTCGCGACCTACTGATGTGGACTGTGCGACACAATAACCTTGAAAGACAACCCGTTTATTTTTGCTGCACTAAACATCTTTGGATATGTTGCAAGTTCAGGCTTAGGAATTTCGAATCGTCTTAAAATCAGTAATCAAAATAAGAAAATTAAGTTTTTAGAATATGAAAACGAACTACTATCGTTTCCAGAGGCCGTGTGATAGTGTTTTTCCCAAATATCTAACAAACCAGCTTATGAATTTCCATGAAACTACAGCAATGAATGTTTCAAACATTGGCCTAATTTTTGGTGGTACAATGAATTGACAGATGTGCTTAATTAACCCGTTCTACTCTTAGAAAAGAGAGGAACTTCTTCCCTTCCTTCAGAGCGTTTCGAAGAAGTGTTACTTAATCACGTAACTGTGACGCAGAGGTTCCCCCAACCCTCCTTCGGTGTTTACACCTATGGCTATCCTAGTACTCCTCCCACCCCTTCCTTCTTGCCTTCTTTCCTTCATTCCCATTGTTATTAGGCTACCGAGTAAATCCCTGTTAGGAAAGACTGCGTACTGCACATATAAAATGAGCCGGAAGAGCAATAAAATGTTTTATGGTGGTAGATAATGATTAGATGGTTAACACAAATTATCAAACATAATAGAAGAGGTTTAAAACAGGGGTGTGGAATCG
>NC_090736.1:84505519-84528019 GCF_036898095.1 Palaemon carinicauda
GTCCCATGAACTATTTACTCTCGGTAAATCATCTTAAAGGTGTTGCCAAATAATATAAATAATCCCAGCGGCGGCGCAATCCGTCCTGCTAGAAAGGGTTGATATCTTCATAATTGTTTTAGTGTGTGCACTTCATTGTAGGATCGAGTCTGGTGAATGGTCTGCCACTGCTTGAATTACGTAGCTCTCAAGAAAAGGAAAACTTTCACCTCTCCCGAAGATCCCAACACTTCTGTAAAAGGACAATTCTTCGGCAGTAACTAGTTAAACTAGCTGGTTCGGGGGAGCTAAAAGGCATTATAGCTACTTTAAGGTAATAATGGCCTTTAATGAAGTTAACTGAAACCACCATTTAGAAATATGAAATTTTATATTGCTTATATTATTTTTGTAGAACAATTACAAATTTAAAAGTTAGAAAAAAGAAAATATAACTAATATTTTATACAATATATATATATATATATATATATATATATATATATATATATATATATATATATATATATATATATATATATATATATATATATATATATATATATGATAAATTTTGCACATTTTTACATGTTTTTCATATTCAAATAAGCCATATATATTTTTGATACATTAATGTCTGGATTCTCTTAACGACCTCGGGATCAGAGCCCCAGGCGAAATCACACAAAGACAAGAGCTTGGCTCCGGTCGGGAATCGAACCCTGGTCGGCAAGCTTGTATAGACAGTGACTAAGCCACTTGTCTTTGTGTGATTTCGCCTGGGGCTCTGATCCCGAGGTCGTTAAGAGAATCCAGACATTAATGTATCAAAAATATATATGGCTTATTTGAATACACACACACACACACACACACACACACACATATATATATATATATATATATATATATATATATATATATATATATATATGTGTGTGTGTGTGTGTGTATACATGTATATATATATGTATATATATATATATATATATGTATATATATATATATATATATATATATATATATATATATATATATATATATATATATATATATATGTATGTATGTATGTATGTATGTATGTATGTATGTATGATATTGATTTTCTATGACATTGCGGGACTACAGAGACAAGAAATCTCTTATTTGTAAGATCCTCCCTGAACTTATATGACTCGGTTTCAGAGGCGAGTTGTAATCATTCACACTTGGTAAAGATATTAGGTTTTAAAGAATTCCACTGATGAAAGAGAAAGGGAAACCAATCTTATTTGGTCATTGTATGAAAAATAAACGGAAACAATAAAAGAGAAAGAACAGAAATCTTACTGGATCATTTGATGAATACAAACAATTTGTCATGGGATTTAAGAAGCCAAAACGTTGTTTTCATTGAGGAAAATTACAAAACTATGGGTATATGTTGTATTTATATATCTTTGGTTTAGCAGTCACTTGGATAACGTTTAGAAAATATTTTTATCTTTGCAATTAATTATATTTTTCAACTTAAGCACATGTCATTTATCCTTTATTTCTTTCAATATACTTTGTTATTTGGAATTATACCTTTCCTGAATTATTCATTTCACCAACCGTTCCTTCACAATAAAACACTTTTATAATTATAGAAGGGAGAAAGATATGATGACGATGACTATAGTCCTGCTGAGTGAATGAAATAGTTATTGAAGAATTTTACTGGAGCTCTTCATCCCTCATTCATGATAAATGTAAGGGAATGACGTCATTTTACTTTAGAAACATTCTGCCATGTAGAAAAGGCGTTTCTTTACTCGAATATATAATTTGTAAAGAAAAAAAAAATCCTCATCAACCTCGCGTAAATCCTTTTTCCAGTTAATAATCGCCTCGTAATTATGAAAGCAATTACCGGAATTGGGGCAATGGATTTCTGGTGTCTTCGACGCAGATTAGGCATGGAAATAATCAGGAGCGAACGCACTGAACTACGTAAAAAAAGGCTATCCAGCTTAATTTGCAAGATTTTGAGGTTTGAAGGACGCACATGAATGGCAGAGGCAAGGGACGAGACATTTTCCTAGACTGACTATGTATCCATATGAACAGCGCGTAAAGGAGGGTCAGGTATTGGCTTCTGATGACTCAGCAGGTAGGCATATAGGCTCCTCAAACACCCTCCATCTGTAGCTCAAAATGATGGTGAGGTTACAAACACTACTAGAAACTATCGAGCTTGAACGGACTAGAACACCCGTCCAACAGATTGCCAAACGGGGACGTTTCCTACAGGCCTTAATGTAACTCGAGTGATTTAGAGGTAGTAGAAAGCATATAAAAAATAGTAAAAAGGGGGTTAATGTATACGAATTAGCCATGAACATTAATCTGAAACTGAGAGATTATTGATATCCAAAAGTAAATAAAAGGCTTCGTGCTTTGGAGGTCTAACGTTAATGTTGGCGATGAAGAAGAGATCAACGCGTCTTTTACGGGTTACGAGGCGTAATTGTTCGGGAGGGCCACTTTACAACAGAAAAAAAAAAAAAAAGAATTAAGGCACAGCTTTACTGTAATTACTTCTGCTTCACTGCTGCAAGAGAGGGATATTTCGGGAAGGATTATTCGGAACAGACAGTGGAGAAAATGAGATCAGTTGAAATATTAATTAGAAAAAGGAAAGTCATATTTAGAGTGGAAGACGTTTAACTTGGAGCATCAAAGAATTTCCCTAGACTTAATTATGAGAAGATTTTGCCGTAAGGGTATCAAATGCGTATTCATTACCACTGCTAATATATTCCGGATCAAGTTGTACAAGGATTTATCGTTGTTCGTAAATCATCTTTGATTTGCTCTTGGTGAATCAGGATTGGCAAATTAAGAACCTTTACTGGTCATCTCTTCATTTATTTATTTGGTGAAGTAAGATAGTCAAAAGGTAAAAAGTTATGATGTTAGCTCTCTGCTCTACTTCTCTTCAGCAATGTATAAATATCCATAGTCGCGGTTGGTAGACTAAGACCAGGGGTCAACTTCATACCACTTAAACCTATTGATATTCACACCCTTACTCAGTGCTCGGCGCTGGCTGGCTACGCCTACCAACCAAGCATATCCAAAATTGAATCTTAATCCATAGCTGGTGTTTGGAAATCTATTACTTGAGTCTGGCTGCCATATGAGGGAAAAGGATAAATAAGATACTTGCCATTGTTTTCCAAGTGTCTCAAAGTTTGTTTCTTTCAGATAAGTTTGGCTTTTACTTTTTTAGAAAGGTGAAAAGATACCATGCGACATATCCCCCGAACTTATCTGCTTCAATTGTTTTGCATTTACAAGAAAAAAAAAGAATCTTCAAAGTTCTGCTTAAGGGTGAAGTTTTTTTTTTTTTTTTTTTTTTTTTTTTTTTTTTTTTTTGCCTCATGTTATTTATGTTCTGCACTTTCTCATTCCAATATGCTAACATGGGATTTATCTTTTATTACGAGTAGTTTGTTGACTTTTCATTTGTGTTATAAAAGTTTTTCTTTGACTTTCGCGTTTTTTTTTTTTTTCATTGAGAGTTCTACTCAATAGTATTGTACTGTGAAATTGATAACAACAATAATTTAATTAATGCTTTCAATGATATTGATGATAATGAATTTGGATGATCGAATAACTACAAAAAGTAAATGCATTGATGAAAATTGTCCGAGGAATAAAGTGAAATAAAAGATAAATATGTGAACTAAAACATCAATGATTTCAGCGAAATAATGAACAATGCTACCCATACCTATAATTAAGCGCTAGTAATTGAAAATGATGATAAACTTATTGACACTTGATCATATAAAAGTATAAAATCAGTAACTTATTAAAGAGGGGGAGGTAGATATGGCTATAAATGTTGCTTCACCGTGACTTATAATTGACATTGTTTAAAGGGCTGTTTAGTCAGAGGCATTTTACTGCTCTGCTATCATTAATACTAGTTTGAAGAAAACTCCAGGCCGTGTCAAACAACCTTAAATAATAAAATCTCCAGTTATATACGTTGTCTATTCAAAAAATGACAGTATGTTATGCACTTTTTGCAAAGTGCCCCTTCAGCTGAAGAAGCACTTTGTAAAAAGTACCAAATCTCCTGTATTTTTTTAATATACAACGTATATAACTGGGGCTTTTTAATGCCCACATTAATAATAGTGTTGTTGTTGTTGTTGCTGTTGTTGTTGTTGTTGTTGTTGTTGTAGTGATAGCCTCTTTCACTTGGTGAGCCTTCGTTTCTATTGTATATATATATATATATATATATATATATATATATATATATATATATATATATATATATATATATATATATATATATATTTATTTATTTATTTATATATATGTATATATATGTATATACATACATACATACATATATATATATATATATATATATATATATATATATATATATATATATATATATATATATATATATATATATGCTGTATATTAGGTAGTAGGTTGACCAGGGTACCAGCCACCCGTTGAGATACTACCGCTAGAGAGTTATTGAGTCCTTTGACTGGCCTAGGATTACTACATTGGATCCTTCTCTCTGGCTACGGCTCTTTTTCCTTAGGCCCACAAATACACCCAATAGTCTAGCTACTCTTGCATATTCTTTACATATTCTCCTCTGTCCTCATACACCTGCCAACACTGAGATTACCAAAAAGTTCTTCCTGGCTCAAGGGGTTAACTACTGCAATGTAATTGTTCAGTGGCTACTTTCCTCTTGGTAAGGATAGAAGGGACTCTCTAGCTATGGTAAGCAGCTCTTCTAGGGAAAGGACACTCAAAAATCAAACCATTGTTCTCAGTGCCATAGCCTCTGTACCATGGTCTTTCACTGTCTTGAGGTAGAGTTCTTTTGCTTGGGGGCACAGTCACCACAGTGATCTATCTTATTTCTCTTCCTTTTTCTTTAGTTCTTAGAGGTTATATATAAAATATTTCAATGTTGTTACTGTTGTTAAAATATTTTAATCATTAACTACTTTTCTTGTAGTTTCCTTATTTCCTTTCCTCGCTGGACTATTTTTCCTGTTTGAGCCCTCAGGCTCATAGCATTCTGCTTTTCCAACTAGGGTTATAGCTTAGCAAGTAATAATAATAATAATAATAATAATAATAATAATAATAATATGTATATGTATATGTGTATATGTATACACATACACACATATATATATATATATATATATATATATATATATATATACATATATATATATGTATATATATATATATATATATATATATATATATATATATATATATATATATATATATATATATATATATATATATATATATATATATATCTGTGTGTGTGTATGTGTGTGTGTGTGTGTGTGTGTGTGTGTGTGTATTGGGTGACGCTCAACTCTCTTCGTCCCTCAAGTAGGGGAGAAAAGAATTAGTCATACCCTGGTTGGGAAAGGGATGTTACACGTGCATACATATCTATCTAAATATTTAGTATTAATTTTGTACGGGTTGTGTAAATTAATGATTAAATAATCAATGTGATTGAGAGTCAGATGCTCTCTGAGTGTCGTGTAATCCAATGCTTAGAGAAAACCTTTTTTTTTTGTTGGGTAAAAGGTTTATTTGGAATGTAATTAATTTTCTTTCTGCATGAATAAAACTTTGTAAACAGAGAGAGAGAGAGAGAGAGAGAGAGAGAGAGAGAGAGAGAGAGAGAGAGAGAGAGAGAGAGTGAGAGAGAGAGAGGAATTTGTACCTTAACCGTTTTTCTTTACATGGAAGAAAGTTACAAACGCTAATTTTTTCACAGTCAAATAAAATTTACTTGCCTGAAAGGAACCATTATCATAATAAAAAAATTTAAACATTAAACGTCATCTAATGATTAAGCAAAATCCTCAATGCCATCTCCGCTTTTAATAAAAACATGCATCTGGTGAAGTGAAAGAGCCCACCAGATTTCCCGAAGGATACGAAAATGCAACAGAGGTGGAGATTACTTGTAATCCTTCCTCAGTAAGCCTTCCTCTTGCGTCTGTGTAATCCCGACGCAAAAAAGGACAATTATCCAAAGCCATTTTCTCACTTGTAGTCCAGGAGCCAAGGGGTGTTTGCATCCATTTTATGTCCACAAAATTACCCACTTGATTTTGATAGTGGACCACCTTGGACACATTTTTAGCGAGGGTGTTTGTTCTGAAACCCGGCAGTAATGGAGATATTCACTAGTTTGTTAGAAATGCTCTGATGCAAAATCGCTCCAAAAGTTAGGGGTACGGGAAATTAAAATTAACACAACATTGCACACAATTAACCTATGGTTTTGTGTTGGTGCTTAAATTGAAGCTAGTTTAGTTATCTACAACATGAAAACAAGTTCAAGGTCATCAGATGAAAGTCAAGGTCACCAGAGGTCAAAGTGTGACGTAATTTTACTTATGCTTGAAATTAAGACTTTCTTTCATTTGAAGGCCAACAAAAAAACTCATGATGATATAACTGTTTATTTGAATGCACATCTGAATACCATACAATATTAGGTAATTTAAAAAAAAGTTGAAGTCTCTAACACAAATATTAGTCCTTTGAGGTTGAGTTGAAAATAGCGAAAATTGGCAAAATTTCTCAATTGCATCCCTTACCCACCTGGTTTTGATAGTGGACCTCATTGGACACAATTTTATTTGGGGTGTTTGTTCTGAAACCCGGTAGTAATGGAGATATTTACTAGTTTGTTAGAATTTGATTACTTTAATTTTGTAACAATTTGTAATTTTAATATTTAATTTATCAAAAAAGCATTTTTAGCAAAAATATCTTAGCTAGTATCGTTGAATTATAATACCAAGGCAAAAAAGTAAACCATACACTTTTCCTATATGTGACCGATTAAGGGTTAATGCTCTTTTTTTTTTCTATTCAGGACTGACGAGTACATAGGGACATCATCAAGTATGGCGGATATCCCAAGAAAACGGAGACGGACAGCTTCACCGATACCTAGCCAATCCACTGATCCTGAGAGGTGCATCATATGCCAAAGAGATGAACCCAACCTTAATACATCAGGGACAGAGAATGGAAGATTAGCAGTAATCCAAGCTGCTGGCATTAGAGGGGACTGTGTGTTAGAGAGACTGAATCATGTTGATCAGGCGAAGTTTGTCTACCATGTTAATAATGATTGCTACAAACGGTACACACACAAAAGGGGTCTTGAGAGATTGCAGCTGGCAGTAACATCTGACGCAGGTGCACAGCAGAGTACCTCATCTCGTGGTCAGATGAGGAGACGTTCCTCAACTGCAGCACGGGATCCAGCATCACGTGCAGAAAATGTAGACATCTTCTCCAAGCCGTGCTTCATATGTGGCCATGTAAAACACAACAATGTATACAAGAAGTGGCGAATCTCGGAGGAAGGCCGTGCAAAGTCGTTCCTGAGAGCTGCACTGTCTCTTCAGGATGAAATATACACGCGAACCAGTGACTTGCAAGATGCAGATGCTGTGTTTGGGGCAGATTTGTACTGTCACAATGACTGCATCCGCAAATATATCTTGAAAGGAGAAAGGCAGTCCTCCAAGTCTGCGTTGCCGTCCATTGGTCAAAAGAAGCTGGATATATTTGCAGATGTAATGAAGAACATTGAACCAGGTTTGAACTCTGGGAGGTGCTACAACTTGTGATATGTATCTGATAGTTGCAATAAAGTGGTACAGAGTGGTGATCAAGATGTCACTGCCTTCAGAAACAGGGATGTGAAACTGTATTTGCTAAATATGTGTGGTAATGATGTGTCATTCTTCACCCCTCAAAGTGCAAAGGCCCCTACATTCTTCTTGAAGAATAATGCTGTAGATAGTATGCCACAACACTCTGATAGGGAAATGACTTCAGATATACTAAAACAGTGTGGTTTATTGTTAAGGAATTGTTTCTTGAAAGAGGACTTTGAGCTCAATGACAAATTTTGTGACGCCAATGAACTTGAGAAAGCGTACAGAGACATAGCAATTCCAGATGAAGTTGCCGAAGTGTTCTCAACACTGTTTGACTTTGATGTGAAGTGCAATTATAATGACCCTGACAACTCACAGCATAAAAACCTGGATGACTGTGACATTTCTGATGGAAAAATGAGAAAAATACTCTCTGTTTATCAGGTCATGTTTTACATAGTGAACAATGGTAGAAAGCGCAATCCTCTGCACATGCTGAACTCAGAAGCAATATACAATGCTTGCAGGTAAAAAACTCTCATCTCAAGTTTCAATCGGTTTGGACTTGCAACCAGTTATGATGAGGTTCTTCGCTATCATTGTGATATGGCTTCATATATCACTGAATCAAATCGGGGTCAGGTCCCTCTTCCCAGTCAGTTTGATCGAAGTAGATTTACTATTGGCGCATTTGACAACTTTGATCATGAGGAAAACACTTTGTCTGGAATTGGTGGAAGTCATGACACTGTGTCTATCCTAATGCAGGACAAACCAGCTGGTACATTAGGGAATAGTAAACTAAATATGTCCCAAACTCAGGTAACACACAGAGAAAGACAATTAAAACAGGAACTAAGCTGTCAGGTTTTGAGAAACTACATAAAACCTGCCAAGAAACCCAGTCTTCCAACTGTGTATGAGGTTCCGGAAGATCTGTATGAAGCAGATGAATGCCGAAGAAATGTTACAATGATGAAGGATGCTGCATGGATACTAGGCAGAATGAACATGTCAGATATGAAGGAAGGCATCAGAGAAACAAGCCAAGAACAGCAGATGCCCTCATGGAGTGCCTTTAATTCCCTTGTTACTCATGAAAATATTCCTCAAAAGATAATAGGGTTTCTTCCTGTTCTTCCATATCCTGTCACAGAGTACGCTACTGTGTACACTGCCCTCAAGAACTTTCAAGATATCCTCAGTCAGTTAGATCAGCCTCATTTGCCCATAACTTGTGATGAGGGGGTATACCACATTGCCAGAGAGATCATCATGCACAACCCAGATGAATTCAGTAACTTGGTTCTTTGTTTGGGATCGTTTCACCTAATCAAGGTTGTCATGGGAGCTATTGGCAAATATATTGATGGAAGTGGTGCTGAAACCATCTTGGCTGAGTCAAAAGCTTTTGGTAGAAATGTTGTTAGGTCAGTGCTTGATGGTACGCACTATACGAGGTCACTAAAAGGATTGATGTTGCTCAGTGAGTGCCTTGAGAGGTTACAGTGGGCCGAATTCTTCAGAATCAATGGTGTTGAACCATATATGAACGAGCTTTCGTTGATACTGTTGATGAAGTCCTCTGTGTCAGAGAAAAAACAGGAAGAAAGCAGGGCACACTTAGAGGCATTCATTTCAATTTCATCAAAACTGATTGATGACTTCAATGCCTTTAGGTCAGACAGATGTGAGGTATCCGAGACGTTTGCCTTTTGGGATCAGTTTGTGATATTGGTATCCATCCTGAGAAACCTTGTCAGGGCCGACCGTGAGGGAAACTGGGATCTCCATCTCCAGAGTCTTCAAGCCACCCTCCCCCTGTTTGCTGGATGTGATAGGATAAACTACCTGCGATGGGCTTCAGTTTATCTGGAGGATATGAGGAAGTTACCACAAGATGCCTCAAATGTGTTTGAAAACTTCAAAGCTGGAAAGTTTGTTGTGAAGCGGATAGGAGGTCAATTCACTTCTGTTGGAGCAGACATGTGTCTTGAGCAGACAATCAATCGCTCTCAGAAGAGTGCTGGTGGTATCATAGGGAGTACAAAGAGGAAGCAGTTTGTTGCTCAATGGGAAATTATCCACCATGAGATGTTGGCAGTGGTCAACCTGCAGTACAAGATCAGTGGTGTTGTCACACCCAGCAGAGAACTTCTGGTGAATCATGAGTTCAATCTCCCAGCAACTCGAAGTTCTGAAGTCTTGGTTGATGAAATAATTAGGTATGTCAAAGAACATGACAATCCTGTGAGATCTTCTGCGCAGAAGAGTAAGGATGATGTACAGACCCTACACAATATCATATCACAGGAATTAATGCCACAGGAAATCCGTAATGATCTTCTGCAGTTCGATGCTACATGCAAGACACTCTATGAGACCTTTCGGACTGAGCGATTTGTGACAAGACAACGTTTAATATCTGACACCATCCACCGCCGAAATCTGAAAACATTTAAAAGCAACACAGCAGCAAAGCACACTTGCCAAACAAAAGCCAAAGAGAACCAGAAGCAGTTGGCAGAAACTCAGAAGATCTTTGACATTGCCAGAGTGCGAGGGTATGACTTACAAGACCTGCTCACTTATGACCTGATCGACACAAACTATCTCTTCGACTCAGAAGGGCTAATGGTCAAACCAAACAAAAGTGACCTCTGCCATGAATTGGAGAAGTTGCTTGATGCAAAGGACTACCTGCAGCCACCAGCATGGACACCTGCGAATACTGCTGCAATTGTGGATGTCATGGGTTACTTGCGTCGAATGCGAACGGTTAATATCAATACCTTTGGTGATCTCTGCACAAATTTTCTGGGTTATGTGCATGGCCTTTGCAACAATGAAAATCGTATCGACTTTGTGTTTGACACATATATTGAGGACTCAGTTAAGACAGTGAACGAGCAAGGAGATGTAAAAATAGTCCAATTGACCTGAATGATATGTCACCTGGAACACCATTACCAGTCACCATGGAATCATTCTGGGCTTCATCTATGAACAAAGCAAAGCTCCAAGGGTTAATTCGGGAGCACATTTTGGAGAACCCAATGCAAACAGCAGACATAGTGGTGAGTGCATTTGGAATTAGTGAAACCAAACCATGCAGAGGTGTTTTTAATGATATCAGCATCCAACTGCCTGAACTAAATCACAGAATTGAAGAGGCCAACGTGAGAATGATCCCACATGCCCTGCATGCTGTCAAGGGTGGAGCTTCAAGAATCATCTTATTGTCAAATGACACAGATGTCCTGGTACTTGGACTTCATTACTGGAATCTCTTGAGAGGTTATGGCCTCAAGGAACTGTGGATAAGAGCAGGTGTGGGAAATGCAACCAGACACATACCACTGCATACCTTGGCAGAGAAGATGGACCCTGAGATCCGCAAAGTCATACTACCACTCCATCACCTTACTGGTTGTGATTCATCAAGAAAATTTGGAATTAAATCTTCTGGTTTGAAAGCAAAGCCTGCTCAATATCTCTGTGAATTTGGGAAGGATCCAACCAATATTGACTTTGCGGCAGTTGAAGAGTATCTTGTGAACGTCTTCAAATCTGGAACACCATGTAAATCAATGGACCAGCTGAGGCATCATCTCTACCATCACAGCAAGAAGACCATATTAGACCTTCCTCCAACTAGTCGCTCAGTTAAAGGACACATACTTCGAGCATTCTATGGGACATACTTGCAGTTACACTGCCTTGACAATGCAGAACTAAACCCGTGCGAGTTTGGCTTCTATCAGGATTACTGTGCTCTGCTGGGAAATCGGCCTCACCGGAGGCAACACTTTGCTGCTGTGTTAGTAAATGACTCAATCCGGATACGAAAAGGGGGCTTTTTACCCTGGCAAAGAGGACCAATATTTAGCCGAACATTTGTATAAGAAGCCAGTTCATTTCAAGCAGTATGTTGATCAACCGAGTAGGATTGTTTTTTTACCATTTTCCTCTCTCTCTCTCTCTCTCTCTCTCTCTCTCTCTCTCTCTCTCTCTCTCTCTCTCTCTCTCTCATAGAATAAACAAGAATAAAAAACCGGACATTAATATAAATGTTTTGTAAACGTTATTTTGATGCGTGACAGTTTAATTAATTTTTCTGTAAATGTCGTAGTTCATGAATGTCATGATTCTATAAAGTATTTTTTTTCCCATAATTCAACAATGCGCTAATTTCTTCTTTTTTTTTTTTATTGAGCTTCTGTTATTACAGCTTTAATCATCTGTTAGTGTGTCTGTATGTGTGTGAGAGAGAGAGAGAGAGAGAGAGAGAGAGAGAGAGAGAGAGAGAGAGAGAGAGAGAGAGAGAGAGAGAGAGAGAGAGAGAAAGATGAACTAAGGGTAATCAAGAAAACTTATAATTCTGCACCTTTAAAACCAGAGTATTACAATCTCCCCTATACAATAAAGAGCAAATGTCGTTTCTGTATATATATATATATATATATATATATATATATATATATATATATATATATATATATATATATATATATATATATATATATATATATATGGTCACGCTTAGCGGTTTCTCCTCATCCCTCGAGTAGGAAGGAATGGGGAGTAGTCATACTCTGGTGAAAGTGGGTGAATCTGTATGTTTGAAGGGTTTAAAGGCCACTCATGAATGCCACAGGAAAGGGACAGTGACATTGCCCTATCGAAAAGGACAATGCCCTAGAGACTGATCATGTATACCCCTCTCCAGACAAGCTAGGACCAAGAAGGGCCAGGCAATGGCTGCTGATAACTCAGCAGATAGACCTATAGGCTCCTCCAAACCCCCCACCTTTAGCTCACAAGGATGGGGAGATTTGAGCGACCAAAGAAACTAACGAGTTTCAGCGGGACTCTAACCTCAGTTATAACATAGAAGCAGAACATCTCCTCTCGTCAGCTATAGAAAAGGGAGGGTCCTATTGGATACACGAGAAATATCTCTTACGAGAGCAATGTTCATGATCTATTGCTGTGTATTTGATATTATATTTTATCTCAGTAATAGATAGATAAATAGATGTTATGCCATTCTTGTGCTTTCCTTAAGATCTCTTTAGATTAGTAGATATAATGATAAAATCTTGCAATCTTTACCTGTTTTACCCATCTTTATAATACATACAGATATATACATAGAAAACACATATTTATTCGCACAACTTATAGCATTTGATTATTTCTTTTGATAACTCGTAAATATCAAATCAAGAACGCTTATGGGAAAAGGAAAGAATATATGCAAATATGGGTAAGAAAATTGAGTATACATACATACATATACCAAAGGCACTTCCCCCAATTTTGGGGGGTAGCCGACAACAACAAGAAACAAAACAAAAAGGGGACCTCTACTCTCTACGTTCCTCCAGCCTAACCAGGGACTCAGCCGAGTTCAGCTGGTACTGCTAGGGTGCCACAGCCCAACCTCCCACATTTCCACCACAGATGAAGCTTCATACTGCTGAGTCCCCTACTGCTGCTACCTCCGCGGTCATCTAAGGCATCGGAGGCAGCAGCAGGGCCTACCGGAACTGCGTCACAATCGCTCGCCATTCATTCCTATTTCTAGCACGCTCTCTTGCCTCTCTCACATCTATCCTCCTATCACCCAGAGCTTTCTTCACACCATCCATCCACCCAAACCTTGGCCTTCCTCTTGTACTTCTCCCATCAACTCTTGCATTCATCACCTTCTTTAGCAGACAGCCATTTTCCATTCTCTCAACATGGCCAAACCACCTCAACACATTCATATCCACTCTAGCCGCTAACTCATTTCTTACACCCGTTCTCACCCTCACCACTTCGTTCCTAACCCTATCTACTCGAGATACACCAGCCATACTCCTCAGACACTTCATCTCAAACACATTCAATTTCTGTCTCTCCATCACTTTCATTCCCCACAACTCCGATCCATACATCACAGTTGGTACAATCACTTTCTCATATAGAACTCTCTTTACATTCATGCCCAATCCTCTATTTTTTACTACTCCCTTAACTGCCCCCAACACTTTGCAACCTTCATTCACTCTCTGACGTACATCTGCTTCCACTCCACCATTTGCTGCAACAACAGACCCCAAGTACTTAAACTGATCCACCTCCTCAAGTAACTCTCCATTCAACATGACATTCAACCTTGCACCACCTTCCCTTCTCGTACATCTCATAACCTTACTCTTACCCACATTAACTCTCAACTTCCTTCTCTCACACACCCTTCCAAATTCTGTCACTAGTCGGTCAAGCTTCTCTTCTGTGTCTGCTACCAGTACAGTATCATCCGCAAACAACAACTGATTTACCTCCCATTCATGATCATTCTCGCCTACCAGTTTTAATCCTCGTCCAAGCACTCTAGCATTCACCTCTCTCACCACTCCATCAACATACAAGTTAAACAACCACGGCGACATCACACATCCCTGTCTCAGCCCCACTCTCACCGGAAACCAATCGCTCACCTCATTTCCTATTCTAACACATGCTTTACTACCTGTGTAGAAACTTTTCACTGCTTGCAACAACCTTCCACCAACTCCATATAACCTCATCACATTCCACATTGCTTCCCTATCAACTCTATCATATGCTTTCTCCAGATCCATAAACGCAACATACACCTCCTTACCTTTTGCTAAATATTTCTCGCATATCTGCCTAACTGTAAAAATCTGATTCATACAACCCCTACCTCTTCTAAAACCACCCTGTACTTCCAAGATTGCATTCTCTGTTTTATCCTTAATCCTATTAATCAGTACTCTACCATACACTTTTCCAACTACACTCAACAAACTAATACCTCTTGAATTACAACACTCATGCACATCTCCCTTACCCTTATATAGTGGTACAATACATGCACAGACCCAATCTACTGGTACCATTGACAACACAAAACACACATTAAACAATCTCACCAACCATTCAAGTACAGTCACACCCCCTTCCTTCAACATCTCAGCTTTCACACCATCCATACCCGATGCTTTTCCTACTCTCGTTTCATCTAGTGCTCTCCTCACTTCCTCTATTGTAATCTCTCTCTCATTCTCATCTCCCATCACTGGCACCTCAACACCTGGAACCGCAATTATATCTGCCTCCCTATCATCCTCAACATTCAGCAAACTTTCAAAATATTCCGCCCACCTTTTCCTTGCCTCCTCTCCTTTTAACAACCTTCCATTTCCATCTTTCACTGTCTCTTCAATTCTTGCGCCGGCCTTCCTTACTCTCTTCACTTCTTTCCAAAACTTCTTCTTATTCTCTTCATATGACTGACCCAGTCCCTGACCCCACCTCAGGTCAGCTGCCCTCTTTGCCTCACGTACCTTGCGCTTTACTTCCACCTTTTGCTCTCTATATTTTTCATACTTCTCTATACTATTACTCTGCAGCCATTCTTCAAAAGCCCTCTTTTTCTCTTCCACTTTTACCTTCACTCCTTCATTCCACCATTCACTGCCCTTCCTCATGCTGCCTCCAACAACCTTCTTGCCACATACATCACTTGCAATCCCAACAAAATTTTCTTTTGCTAACTTCCACTCCTCCTCTAAATTACCAGTTTCTCTTACTCTCACCTCGTCATATGCCATTTTCAACCTTTCCTGATATTTACTTTTTACCCCCGGTTTTATTAGCTCTTCAACCCTCACTAGCTCCCTTTTACATCCACCTACTCTATTCCCCCACTCTTTTGCTACAACTAATTTTCCTTCAACCAAAAAATGATCAGACATACCGTTAGCCATACCCCTAAACACGTGCACGTCTTTCAATCTTCCAAACATTCTTTTATTTATCAACACATAATCCATTAATGCCCTTTCTACTACTCTTCCATTTGCCACTCTTACCCATGTATACTTATTTTTATCTTTCTTTTTAAAAAAGCTAGCACTTATTACCATCTCTTGTTCAACACACATATCTACCAGTCTCTCACCACTCTCATTTTCACCTGGTACGCCATATTTCCCAATGACACCTTCTACCTCTCCAGCACCCACTCTAGCATTTAAGTCACCCATAACAACTACATAATTCCTTCTACCCAGTCCTTCTACACACCTAGTTAATTCATTCCAAAACTCATTCCGCTCTTCTTCACTTTTCTCACTACCTGGCCCATACGCACTGACAAACGCCCAACATTCCCTACCCAACCTAACCCTTACCCACATTAACCTAGATGATATCTCCTTCCATTCCACTACTTTACCTGTCATCCATTCACTCAACAATAAAGCCACACCCTCTCTCGCTCTTCCCCTTTCAATCCCAGACACTCTACCAGACATTTCACCAAACATCACTTCACCCTTTCCTTTCATCTTTGTCTCACACAAGGCCAATACATCCATCCTTCTACTTCTAAACATACTTCCAATCTCACATCTTTTACTCTCTATCGTACTACATCCACGCACATTCAAACACCCCAAAACTAGAGTGCGGGGAGCAGTCACTCTCCCCCCAGCTCCATCTCTTTGTTGCTGTCTCACAGGATACTTTTACAGGAGAGGGGGTTCCCAGCCCCCTCGTCCCGTCCCTTTTAGTCGCCTCTTACGACACGCAGGGATAACGTTGGCGCTATTCTAATTGTTTTATGCCCCCGCGGCCACAGGGTATACTAGTCAGAAAGTCCCTTTTTGCATCCTTTAATAAAATTGTTAACGTCCTTGTAAACTATGGATGTAGGCGTTTGGAGAAGCCTATACAGTATGTCTACCTTGGCTGGGTCTCCCTGGTCCCAACTTAGGTGGAAAGGGGTTTTGAGAGCTGTACATATGGTGAGTCCCTATGACATTGTCTTATCTTTTTCCTCTGCCACTCATGAGTGACATTTAAACGTAAGGGAAGGGTAAAATTTGGCCTACCATGTAATTTGTGGAATCGCATGCGATAACACTGTAATTGTTAAGGGGAAAAAAACGCAAATTCACCCACATAGGCTCAGGAATGGCGAAGCTTCATTTAGTTTCCACCGAGAGATAACTTGAGATTCTCTCTCTCTCTCTCTCTCTCTCTCTCTCTCTCTCTCTCTCTCTCTCTCTCTCTCTCTTGCAAGCACTTGCATGTATTCGCGCGTACCAGAAATATGATTAAAATCATAGAAATTGTCAACATTGATTTGAATTTCCGGTAAACATATTAGTAAACACTTCAATTGTAGGTAATTGTTTTCATGTGCTTTGTCTCCAGCCTCTTGATTTTGATTACATGAGAAATGTTGATAATATTAGCATAATGAATAATAAAAGTTCAGTTCCAAAATTTGAAAAAAAAATTTGAAATAAAATAAAATTCTAATCAGACACTATATTACATAGAAATTGGCCAAATTCCAGATATTAGCTAATTTTGAATAATTCAATGGAAAAACAAACTTCAGATTTCAGTATGTGTCTCAACTTGCAATTATACCTTGCTATTAAGTGCCAGTTATATCAAATCTCTGTTATTCTTCCAGTCTTCTCGTTATCAGCCTCAAATATTTATTTGCTGAAAGGTAATATTATACCTTTTATCTTACGACTTTCTAATCTTATATTTAAAGAACTCTATTATAGTGGAAATCTATTACTCGTGTTTAATTTGCCTATCTGCAAATGGTATGAAATCTTACCATTTTCAAATCCTCTTTTCGCCTTTCTAATATGTGTAGGTGGTTAAACATTACAATATTCAATTAAAAAAGGTGTGCCGTTGGTAATATAAAATTCTTTAGAAAAGGCATTGAAATTCATTTAATCCAAATGAATCAAAAGTAAAAGAAATTTTAATTTAGTTTATTGCATTCAATTGACTTTTTCTACTTTTGTCACCAAATAAGGGATTATAAAACCAGGAATATCAAAATCAGTCTTCGTCTGCCTATCTTTATATTTGTCTATCTATATGTACGAGGGGCATTCCTTAATGATTTCCCCTGACCACTTTCCAACAGGCATAGATAGTCAAAACTTGGAACAGTTATTAGTCTTTCTCTTCATAGGCACCAACCAGGCTTGTGCATTTTCCTATCGTTTTATGCAAATCTGGAGACCTTGTTTGTAAAATTCAGTGGGTTGAGCCTCAAATATGACTCCACCTTAGAAATCAGTGTCTCATCCTCTGGAAAACATGCTGCGCCATTTGAGTTTGATGGACTCTCGCAATTTACACAGTAGTGAAATACAGTAAGTCCCAGTAGTACCCGTGGCCAGGAAATTCATCATCACTACTCCATGCTGGTTTCAAAAAACAGTAAGCATGTCCTCTCCTGCAGATGACGGCACTCTTTCTTTCTTTAGGGGTGGTGAATCAAAGTGCTTCCACTGCATATACTGGACATTAGTCTCAGTATCATAGATATGGGCCCATGTTTCATATTGTGTGATAAGTCTGACAAAAAAGTCTTCCTGGTTTTGTTGGCACATGTCCAAAAGAGCCTTTGAGCAATCCACTTGTTTCTGCTTCTGAAAAGGAGTAAGGAGACTATGAATCCACCATGCAGACACCTTATGCATGTGCTAATGATCCTGAATGATTTTTACACAGACCCTACACTTATCTTCTCAATTTGGGATAACCAACGAACAGTTATACGGCGGTCTTCCAAAATAGCAGCCTCTACTTGATGGATGGTCTCTTCATCAATGGTAGAATAGGGGCGTTTTGACAGATGTTCGACTACCCTTCTCTGGCGATGCCAGTGTTTTACAACATCATATGATGGGGTAGCATCTTCATAAGTTTGCTTCATTTCATCGAAAATCTGTTTTGGCGTGCGACCTTTCAAATATAGAAACCTGATCACTGCTCATTACTCGATTTGGTCCATAGTCACACCTTATTTCAATCTACACCTGTAAAAAAAGAAGCAATACGAGTTCAGTGCTGCAAATTATCATGTTACCTGCACCAATACACATATGATATTTCAATCAGATATAATAATCCTAAGTGGGTGGGGGAATTTTTAATGAACGCCCCTAGTATATTCATTGTATTAGTAATTAAATATATTTCGTTATATTATACTAACTAATATTTTACTTTGTATTTGAATGGTATGTACATGAAAATGAGCATATCTTTATACGGCCTCACCCTCCTACTGCAAAGTTGTACCGGTCAAGAATTTTTAACATTCATATCTATCTTATATAAATGAGAGAGAGAGAGAGAGAGAGAGAGAGAGAGAGAGAGAGAGAGAGAGAGAGAGAGAGAGAGAGAGAGAGAGAGAGAGAGAGAGAGAATCCCGTAAAATATGAAGTTTTGGGCAATATTGAAAGAGACTCTGGCAAACTTTTTTTCCAACAGAGATATTCTAACCAGACAGAGAAGAAATTTTCAATTCATTCCCATTTGCATATGTATGATAAATTTCAAGTGTCAAAGGATTCATCCTCGGAATTGATTATTCCCTTTTTCTGAAGAAACGTAGTTCTGGTGTAACTCGGAATCTTTTTTTTTTTTTTTTTTTAGGTCGGGGAGGAATATTGGAATTCAAGAAAAGTTAAGGGAATGGAGATTAAGTAAGTTTCTCTTGCATGTTGATTATATCACTACCAGTGAGGAAGCTTCGAACGTCCATCCTTTCTAATTTATTAATTTACCATTGATGCTTAGTAACTATTGTAAATATAACTTTCATGAAGCATAACAATTTTAGTCAATATATTTCGTTGCAAATCAGATATAAAGTAGAAAATACCACATTTTATGCATTTTTTTCACTTCAGTCCCGGTCTGTCATGCAAGATTTGGATAAGGAATATAAACTCCTGTTAAAACACAGACGTATACGTATACACACATGTATGTATATATAGTTAGTAGGTGGTATATTGGCAAACTATTTTCCCTGTTGGAGCTCTGGGGCTTATATCATCCTGGTTTTTTCATCTACGGTTGTAGCTTAGCAAATAATGATAAATATTAATAGCAATAATAATAATAATGAAAAAAATGATAATGATAAATGGTGTGTTGGTCAGGCGTAATAGAAGGGCCATCAATTGAGCTCCCTATAACTTGTTTGAAGAATTTATTATTATTGAAACGGGATGCCATTTTTAGGGCCGGGAGAATGGTGGTGTATATTCGAACTGAGTATTCTGCTTCTCACAAATCCTCCTGGGAATGTGGATGTCATGAGCTTTTGGTAATAAAAGTTTGTGGCAGGCAAAAATAACTTATAATTGTGTTCGATCTACCGGAATCCAGCTATGGATGATTCTATCTTCAATTGTCTTGTTACCATTAAGGCTAAGATACAAGAAGGTGATAGAAAGACCTATTTTGTTTTTGTTTGTGATTTCAATGGTCACCATAAGGAGTGGATACATTTTGGCTTAAGTGCTTTGCACTTTGCCTCTGAATCAGGCTATTAGCAAACCATAAGTGAAGCTAATCACAGATCTAGTAACTGCTTGGACCTCGTATACACCAACTCCACTTTTCATTAGGATTCCCTTTTAGGGGAATACTATTGTTTTTGGTATTATTATTATTATTATTATTATTATTATTATTATTATTATTATCATTATTATTATTATTATTATTATTATTATTATTATTATTATTATTATTATTATTATTATTATTATTATTATTATTATTATTCTTTCCGCACGTTTTTTTTTTCGCAAGAAATCTGAAATAATTATTATAGGTAGCCTATGGTAAGAATATGCCATAGACCCAGTTTAAGTGACCTTGACCTACTTTTCAAGGTCACAGGGGCTTTTAAAGGCAAAATTTTTAACATTTTAAATTGACATTAGACCTAAAGTATAAGCTGTATGGCTAAGGGCCTTATGGACAATGGTACAGAGGTAAATCCTCAGATATTGCCCTACTTTAATGCAATTAGGTCAAGGTCAAGGTCGCCAATGGCCAAACCGGGTCAAAACAGGTTTGTTTCCGATATCTCAAAAACCGGAAGGCCCAGAGCCCTGATCTTAGTGGCATATGATGCCCTATATATTTATCTAAGGTTAGTTTAACTTTTGTAGCGACTGCTTAATTACTTTTTTTAATATATATTTTTTACTATTTTTGACATTGCAGAAATCGTGACTTTGGCAATTTCTCCATGAAATACTGGTTTTTTGGTTATAGCATGCTATACTAAACTACCCCAAACATATGCATAAAACCTCCAAATCAAATGTCAAATTTAAATTTGACTCTCATTTTGACCTTGACCCTCATTTTCAAGGTCATATGGCTATTTCATGGAAAAAATTTGACGTGGGCTAAAAGTGATGTTTTGTTGTCAACACCCACCCCCAGCCCCCACGTCCCATTCGCACATGCTCTTTCTGAAAATGGGGTCATATTCAACCTGTGACCCTCACATGACCTTGTAAGTGCCCATTGTCTTCAAGCTCAAAGCTCAATTTCTCTATATTTGTCATTTTTGCCTATGTTTTACCTCCATATACCTGCTATTATACAGATAAATTGCTTTAGAATAGTTTGTTAACATAACTAAAAATTTAGTTAAGGAGTCATTAGGCCAATAAACCTTTACACAATATCTTTTACTGATTGACAAAAGCATTTCCACACCTATTTTGCAGGGGAATCCTCCGCCACTGGCTTTAGCCAGTCGCATTCTAGTTATTATTGTTATTAGGATTCCCCATAGGGGAATACTATTGTTTTTGGTAGTGTTATTATTATTCTTTCCGTGCGTTTTTTTTTTTTTTTCGCAAGAACTCTGAAATAATTATCATAGGTAGCCTATGGTAAGAATATGCCACAGACCCAGTTTAAGTGACCTTGACCTACTTTTCAAATTCACAGGGGCTTTTAAAGGCAAAATTTTTAACATTTGAAATTGCCATTAAGCCTAAAGTATAAGCCGTATGGCTAAAGGCCTTGTGGACAATGATACAGAGGTAAATCCCCGGGTATTGCCCTACTTTAATGCAAGTAGGTCAAGGTCAAGGTCGCTAATGGCCAAACTGGCTCAAAACAGGTTTGTTTCCGAGATCTCAAAAAACCGGAAGGCCCAGAGCCCTGATCTTAGTGGCATATGATGCCCTATATATTTATCTAAAGTTAGCTTAACTTTTGTAGCGACTGCTTAATTACTTTTTTTAATATATATTTTTAACTATTATTGACATTGCAGAAATCGTGACTTTGGCAATTTCTCCATGTAATACTGGTTTTTGGTCAAAGCGTGCTATAGTAAACTACACCAAACATATGCATAAAACCTCCAAATCAAATGTCAAATTTGACCTTGACCCTCATTTTCAAGGTCATTTGGCTATTTCATGGAGAAATATTAACGTAGGCTAAAGGTGATGTTTTGTTGACCCCCCCTCACCTCCCATTGGCACATGCTCTTTTAGGATATGGGGTCAAATTTAACCCGTCACCTTCATACGACCTTGTAAGTGCCAATACTGCCAAATCAAATTTGACCTTGGCCCTCATTTTCAAGGTCATATGGCTATTTCATGGAAAAAATTTGACGTGGGCTAAAAGTGATGTTTTGTTGTCACCCCCCCCCCATTTGCACATGCTCTTTCAGAATATGGGGTCATTTTTAACCCGTGACCTTCACATGACCTTCTAAGTGCCCATTGTCTTCAAGTTCAAAGCTCAATTTCTCTATATTTGTCATTTTGCCTATGTTTTACCTCCATGTACCTGCTATTATACAGATTAATTGCTTTAGAGTAGTTTGTTAACATAACTCAAAATTTAGTCAAGGGGTCATTAGGCCAATAAACCATTA
>NC_090736.1:84538019-84580519 GCF_036898095.1 Palaemon carinicauda
ATTTCTTCTTTGCCTACACATGCACCGAATAGTATGGCCTATTCTTTCCACATTCTCATTTGCTCTCATACATCTGACAACACTGAGATTATCAAACAATTCTTCTTCACCCAAGCGGTTAACTACTGCACGGTAATGGTTCAGTGGCAACTTTAGTCTTGGTAAGAGTACAAGACACTCTTTAGCTATGGTAAGCAGCTTTTATAGGAGAAAGTCCTTCCAAAATCAAACTATTTTTCCTTTTTCTTGGGTAGTGCCATAGCCTCTGTAACATGGTATTCCAAAGTATATCCTGTTTCTTTTTCTCTTGTTCTTTTTTAAGTTTTTATAGCTTATATATGAAAGATGTATTCTAATTTTATTACTGTTCTTGAAATATCTTATCTTAATTGTTCATTACTTCTGTTGTAGTTTATTTCATTTTCTCACTCGGCTATTTTCCCTGTTGGAGCCCTTGGGATTATACTATTCTACTTTTCTTTTCCAACTAGGGGTGAAGCCTAGCTGATAATTATGAATATATATATATATATATATATATATATATATATATATATATATATATATATATATATATATATTCATATATATATATATATATATATATATATATATATATATATATATATATATATATATATATATATATATATATATATATAGGTGAGTAAAATGGGTGAAGAAAAGTGCAAAATGGAGAACTTTGTTTTTTGCAGCAGAATGGTTGAGAATTCTTATACAACGGGGCTTGTTACATTCATTTGGCTTTTTTTTAAGCTGTCCATCAGCTGTTCTTAAGTAAGGTTCAGTTAGTTATTTTATTATAGATATAATTTGGTGATTTTTTATTCACCGGAAAAGGTAGGGGGTAAAGAAAATCATTATTTTACTAAGAAAAAAACACACAAGTTGTATAATTTCTGTCAAGACCATAACTGATATATGATATATTGTACATCACCAAATAAAACCCATTATTCTTAATGAGATAATAAACAGTCGTCCTATTAAATTTTCTCAATATAAAGAAAAGACCAAATATACACATATATTCGTGTTACAAAATCCAAAAATTGCCTGTAAAATTTCTCTCATAAAAACAAACTTAATCAATTATTGCCTGAAGTTAGTTAGAGCAAAAATCATTGGTATATTTCATATTTGTTAACAAAAAGTAAGAATTTACTCATTGGCATGCTGTGTTATTTATATATGAATTTTCCTTTACATTATTTTCAATGACCTTCAGATTAGCATATGCCATTTCATCTGGAAATCTCATAATGTTTCTCACTACCACGGGCACTTCTGGTCCATAGAATATGTATTCTGTATCCATAATGGCAATGTCTTTGTCCTTGATCTTTTCAATCCATGTCCACTTCTTTGGGTCACTAGAAAGATTTGTTTTCCCGAAAACAGTCGATTTCTACTTGCGCCACTGCAGCATTATCATTATCAGGAAAAGTTTTTGTAATCTTGACCAGTAGTAAACTGTACGTGGTTCAGTATAATACACTGCTTAATATTTCAATACAGAGTCATCTGTAATTACAGGAGGGTCTGTTGGAAGCGTTTGTGTCTGTACATCATCTTCACATTCTATATCTCCTTTATCTCTATTTAAAGTGAAACTGATATCATCAGCAGAATCGCTTTCCATTTCTTCCATCTCTTCTTCAGTTGTGGTATCAGATAGTGGCTCTGATTTCTTTTTTCTTTCTTGGCACTCTGTAAGCTTTCATTTCTTTACTGTGTCATGCTCTGTCATTTTCTTACTACATTCTTTTAGAGTTATGATTTGGCTATGAATACTAATTTTTCTTCTTGTAATTTGTGGTGTTCCACTTCTTCCTCTACTGTGCGAAACTTCTTCTAAAGTAGTCTCTCTCTCCCTTTCAGCCAAAAGAATGTGGAACTTCATTCCTGTAGGAGCCCTGGCCTGTACTTCAGCAACAAGTGTCTTCCAGCTTAAAAGTTTAGCATACAGAGCACCTCGCTTTTCAGTATCTGTCTTGACATCATCTTGTAGTTCAGTCTCGTTTCCAGTGACAGTCTCATCCCAATGACTACAGCCAGGTAATGCCTGTTCCTGCAGATGTGTGAGTGCTTCATTTGTGATCTCCCTCTCCACTTCATATTCAGGACCTGATGAAGTGGGATCTTCTGTCACTGTGGCAGCACAAGGCTGTGCAAGACTTTCTTGATTTTCTGATGGAGATGACTATGCTTCTCTATTCTCTCTATTTTCATGAGTTGTATCATCACATAGTACAGGATTATTTTTAGCATCCATGGGGCTGCCTCTTTCAACCCTCTTCTTGTACGTTTTCATTTTCAAAGGACAAAGATGATCACTCTGGTACTTTTCTGGGTTTAGTGGATATACACTCGTCGCATAAAATCCTGCTTTTATGTTCTCCTGGGAAAGTCCCTTTTGCCAAACTTTACACAACATATTCACAAAGCCTCTCTTTTGCAATGGTGCTCGTGCTCCTGTTTGATGCACATAGCACATCGGTGATGAATCATAATAAGTTTTAAATGGGCCAAAGCAAGCCACATCTAATGGCTGTAACAGATCTATACAATGAGCAGGTAGTTTAATAATGGAAATATTCTCTTGAATTGCTGTTTCTACTGTTGGTACTGATGTATGTCTAAGATGGCCATCCAGTATCAGTAGAAGAGGACATACATCTTTAGTTTTTTTAATAAAAATAACTCACACTCATATCATCCTTGAAAGGCTATTCCTTTACGCGTCTCTTAGCATGCTTTCTCAAAAGAGAAAATGACATGTGATGCTGGACACTCGTTGCTCTAATGGGGGCGCCATATTTTACTTCCTCTACTACAAGTTCAGTTGTTACTTTCGTGTATGGCTTTTCCAACTTTCTGTATATCCTGGGCATTGTGACACTCACCCTACGCCTCTTATTTGCTACTGATCATGAAGTGCTTGTGCAGATGGGAATGAGTCGTCTCAGCAACGTGTTTCAACAAGCTAGAGCGACTGCCATTCTCATAACACTTCACAACAGTAACAGGTTTAAGCATGTTTAAATAATGGGTAAGATGGAATCAAGATGGGGTGAGAAAAAACCAGTTTAGGGTAAAAAAACATCGTGTTTGGGGTAAGAAAAAATATAGGCATTTGATCTTTTCTCACCCCACATAAGGACATCTTAAGGGTTTACCCCCCCCCCCCCCACGTCAGGAATGGCGGTACCAGGGGGCGGGCCCTACAGAAGGACTAGGAGGGTCTTGCTGACTTTTTCTTACCCACACTTGAGGTTCTCCTTTCTCTGGGGGAAGACGAAATCAAAGTTTACACATGTCACTATAAAGTTTTGCAAAACTTTTTCCCACTTTTTCCAGACTTTTGTGCATAGTAAGTACATATATAAGACGAATATTATAAAATATATATGGCGTCAACTGTACAAAAGAATACTATATATATGGGACCAAACCACAGCGACTGCTTTGACACAGCACTATTAATGGAATGATCTGTTCTTACTCCACTCACCCCTAGATTTCTTCTTCCCCCATTTTACTATATCGCCTTCTCATATTTTTTTTTTTCTACTTTCAACCTAACTAGTATCTAATCAATTTTCTTTGTAAGGCGCTAGCAATGCAATATAAAATTGCCATACTTTATAATATTCTTTTGGTCTTAGCTATATTTGAAAGTAGAAATATAGTATAACCAGTTGAGTGGCACCAAGGTTAGTTAAGTGCCCGGATTCATGTAGATGTACAATAACTATTTGGTTTAATCGTTAATTTCTCTTTCCTAGTTATTTTTTTTTTTTTACATATACGTTTCTGTCTAGTACTAGGCTACTTTCCCTACAGGAGTCTTTACACTAGTGCCGCTCTGTTTTTCCAAGTAGAGCGGTAGCTAGGCGTTTAATAATAATAATAATAATAATAATAATAATAATAATAATAATAATAATAATAATAATAATAATAATACAATTGGGTCGTAGATCCTCTTTCAGGCAAGTACCGTTAAAAATAATGGCTGCCTCAGTCGAATTGATTTTCTACTCTGTCTCCTCAATGTCTCTTATTATAGTTTTTTCAGAATTACTGCATATAGTCAGTAATTGGGCCAATGTCATCCCTCATGGTGGTTAGTCAAATTCAGTAGTATTAGGCGAATTAAGGTTTGAAAAGTAAAGTTTACAAGTTCAATGAATTGTAAATTTTACCTGAAAATAACAACAATAACAACAACAACAACAACAACAACAACAACAACAATAATAATAATAATAATAATAATAATAATAATAATAATAATAATAATAATAATAATAATAATAATATTGCTTCCACATGAAAGTTATGAAAAAAAAAATAGAAATGGTCAAGCTAGCAATGGGGAAAAAGTTTGCTAGGAGATCTAAATTTTACTGACCAAACAACCCGGGTGTTTATTTTTTTTCTCTAGACATGAGATGTGACATCTACTCTATTCTTAGCTGAACGAATATTCCTCACATCAATATCCTTTGCTTGGATAACTGACATGATTGTATTAATAAAGGAAATAACTGGCATATCAGTCACAAACTGTAATTGCTAGGTTACGGAAAAGTATTCCTTATTGCTTTTAGCGTAGGACACTTTGGAATATAAGAATATAGTTAAGGTTTCAAAATACACTTGTAGTATAACCTTTTTTGGATTCTTTAGGAAAAGAGGTTAATTCTCCTCTAAACATTTTCCGTAAGCGAGGTTTTATTTTCTGTTTTTCTCTGTGGACAAAAGACGGACGCGCTACATTTTTTTTTTTTTTTTTGGCGTCAGCAAACTTGCATTCAACGTAAACAAAGGCTTTTGACGGATAAAACGAAGAAAGGCCGAGTAGTAGCGACTCAATTAATTGGAACAACTAAATAGAAAATAAAATCCCTCTCCTTTTAGGATTTTTTACTGCAGTTTTCCTTGGAAAAAAGGTTGTGATTATTCTCGCTCTCTTTCGATTTCGTTCGAGGGCGTCGTGCCTAATCTTTATTTACTCACAAACAAATCAGAGGACTCAGGCATTTGTGTGTCCATTCAGGTCTGTTCGAGAAGATGGTTTTCCTCAGAAGATGTGATTAATTTTTTGCTTTTATCAGTTTTCCTTTCCAAGTTATTGAATAATAATTTATGGGTATAAGGCGAGGGAGTATTTATAGTGTAAAAAATCGAATAAACAATTTCTCCAAATTTTCTTTTTGCATCAAATTAGCAAGTCAAAACTTACAGGAAAGTTTCCAACCTCACCTCTCTCTCTCTCTCTCTCTCTCTCTCTCTCTCTCTCTCTCTCTCTCTCTCTCTCTCTCTCTCACTCTATCTATCTCACTCTATCTATCTCTCTCTCTCATTTCCTATTCTCAACGGTAACAATAGCACCGTATTTGCAACGCCAGAAATGTCATTCAATCAATTGTCTATTTCCGAAAGAGCTACAAGAATTTCCCTTCTTCATCTTAGCCTGTTAGACTTGTTCATTAAATTTTTCAACTCTTTGCTAAATACACAATTTATTTGTCAAACAACTTTACAAGGTTTCAACTATTGTGTCTTACACGTCTTTCAATACTGTGGTAGCCTATTAGGACCTCCCTACCTGGCGATCTGCTGGAGGGGGGTTCGAGACCTACTCAAGCTTGATAGTTTTTTTCGTGGAGTATGTAACCTCACCATCGTTGTGAGCTACAGATGTGTTGTTTGGGGGAGTCTATAAGTCTTCCTACTGAGTCATCTGCAGCTTTTACTTGGCCCTCCCTGGTCCTAGCTTGGGTGATGAGGGAGCTGGAAGCTGATCACATGTATACAGTATATGGTCAGTTCTGCTAGAAACTAGAGCATGGTTACTGTCCATTGTCTCTGCCATTCATGAGCGACTTTTAAACCATAAAACTTTTAAATGGCAAATATCTCCAAAGCTGTTTTTTTTTTCTGCTAAGAATTGTTTTACGAAATTATGTTATTTCTGTTGACCTACTCCTACTTTTACACATAAAAAGAAATCTCCTTCAGTTATTTTCTGAATTCTACACAAAGCATGGCAAGGTGATTATAATTTTAGAGTAAAACATACTGGTGTTTTTTTTTTTTTAATTCTAATTCTAAACCTTCATTAGATGTTTTAATTTTCTTCTGAATAAAAAAGAAATAACGATAGCAGTTTGCACACGCATACTGCATAAATATAAACAAATATATATATATATATATATATATATATATATATATATATATATATATATATATATATATATATATATATATATATATATATATATATATATACATATATATATGTATATATATATATGTATATATATATATATATATATATATATATATATATATATATATATATATATATATATATATATATATATATATATAAAAGTATGAGTGTGGATACCTTGACGTGGTGAAAGGGTTCATGTATCACCATAATCATGCGCTATTAAATAAATGAATAGTATAAGCTATTTAAAAATATTTTATCAATATCAGATTAAGTAAAGGGATAAAAAATATTGTTAGTAAATGACAAAGATGACAGAATAAATAACAAAATTATATCCTATAATGTTTCCACATTCAGAAAACTCACTTGGCAGAAATTGTAATGTTAAACTTGAAACAACAAAACACTTATGAAGTACATTAAGTAATAAATGAAGAATATAGAATAATCATTATCATAAAAGCAAAACCAATCTGTGAATGTTGTCCGGAGTCCCTGGATACCCTACAAGACTGGTGGAGGTCGATTCCCTTAAAGAACAGATTATCCTCATCCTGAGGACGCCCTAATCAATGACTCGAGGAGAAAAGGGATGGAAAATAAGAAGATAAGATAAAAGACTTCCCCTTCTGGGAGGCGGAGTGCCTTCTCGAATCTACAAGGCAACTTGAAGACGTTTTCTCAAGTGTGACATATCTGTATGAAATTGAGATTGTACGTAATAATTGTTGTTATTAAAACTTCAATACCTTCCCATGAGTCTAATATCTTTACCATGATTGACATGAATTGTTTAATAATGTTTATCTTCATCATCGTTTATCTGATTTTGTATTTTAATAACGTGGCTGAAGACAAAGCTTTGGATTAATCCATTGGGAAGAGCCAGTAAGATCCGCAAAGGCTTACAGTATATTCCGCACCCCCACAAAAAAAGTGCTATAAGAATTAAAAATACACTGTCTAAAATAATTTATTTGACAAGTTACTCTTTCAATATACCTGGATTTTAAGTCCTAGTGCATAGTTCTTAAATTTACCATCCCATGGGATGGGTATTTGAAGAAAGATATGTACATTTAAGCTAAAATTATATGCCTTTAAAATACGCATTACTTCATTAGTTACGTAGCGTTCTGAAGCTTTTCTCAAAATTATTCTTTTCATTAATTGACTGACTCTGAAGGAAACAGATCTGAAAAAGAGCAGTGGTATGATATGGCATCTTAAATTCATCTGAACCAGGGCAATACTTCCGAGAAGTCCTTGTTATATTAATACATATGTACACAAACTGAAACATAAATATATGTATATATATATATATATATATATATATATATATATATATATATATATATATATATATATATATATATATATATATATATATATATATATATATATATATATATATATATATATATATATATATATGTACGTGTGTGTGTAAATATATATATATATATATATATATATATATATATATATATATATATATATATATATATGTATATATATATATATATGTGTGTGTGTGTGTGTGTGTGCATGTGTGTGTTTATGTGTGTGTATATATGCATATATCTATCATTGTCAACATGTCAATACAGCAGTCCCTGCATCTTTTATCATAATTCGGGAATAAACTTACTTTTTAAAAAAAACAGCGGCATTAGTCACTTTATATCTACATTGAAAAAGGATATATATATATATATATATATATATATATATATATATATATATATATATATATATATATATATATATATATATATATATATAAATATAGATGTATATTTTTATATACATGTAAAGGTTAGAGTGGAGGAAATTCTCAGTGAAAAGAAATATGGCTGTGTCGAATAATTACTTAGAATGTTTTGAAAAAATCGTAAATGAAATGTGGCGCTATAAATATTTTTTTCATAATTTTTTCAAGTTCATATTTTGGAATATGCGCATCACGCCACTACATTTTGACCGAGATTGAAAATATAACGAAAAAAGGAATGATATATGTATTTTCTAATTCTCTTTTATACTGGCTCTGAACGTATTTATTCTAAATAATTACAGTTCCATAAGAATGTATTCGGTAAAATTAACAAAGGAATTTAAAGATGACAAGAAAAAAATATACCATTGATTTTTAATCATCCAGTTTATCAATTCTAATTGGTAATATTGCGGAATGAAAAATTATGAAGTAAATAGAGAAGAAACTCATATATATATATGTATGTATATATATATATATATATATATATATATATATATATATATATATATATATATATATATATATATATATATATATATATATATATATATATATATATATATACATACACACAGTGTAATATTGCATATGCATTAATGATATTAAAGCAGGCGTTCACTTTATAATCAAATTTAAAAAGAGCCTCCTTCTAAAACATTTCAATTAATATATTTCGAATGTTAAAGCACAATATGAAGAGACTGATTAAGTATCTTGCTAATGAAATGAGTCAATGAATAAATACAAGAGAAATCCTCTAGGAATCTTGATGAACAGAAGATTGTCTAAGGGAAGAAGAGCAATCGCCGAAGGTTCATTCATAGTCGTCTTTGGCAGTAATCAAGTCTTTCTCTTTACGATTCTTCTGTCGCTGTTATTGAGACATGGAATGCATCTGTAGACGCGCATTGCTATCGTAAATCTCTCTCTCTCTCTCTCTCTCTCTCTCTCTCTCTCTCTCTCTCTCTCTCTCAACATTCCTTTGCTGCAAGACGCTATCAAATCACAAGACGCCTCTCAGTGTCATTAGCAGAAGCGTCTGGATGATCTACAGGTTGTGCAGAAGACGAAATTATCCCTCATCTTGGAGTTGGGGGGGGGGGATCCCTGGGCTATAAGGCCAAAATGCCAAGCCATCACGGTCACTTCATCTTGATGCTTTCAACCGAGAAGAAGAACAGACTGCAATGCGTCGCTCCCATCTCGGTTTTCTTGTGATCCGCGTTTTGTTGGACTTTGGGTTCCACTTTACTGTGTTCTTGAATTGGTTTAGTGGCCTGACCTTTTTTTTTTTTTTGCTTCTCTTCAATTGGGGAAGAACAGGCCGTGAATGAATTAGGTCTTGCGTTCATCGTGTACTTCTAAGTATAAAAGAAAAAAAAAGAAAAAAAAATAGCAACATTCAGTGACTCTTATCAATATTTAGATTTTACTTTCGAATTTCATGGAATGTTCGTCATACGCATTAAATGCACTTATTTTTTGATGCACGATCACTTAACGCGTTCGAAAACATAGTTTGCTGAGGTATATTTAAAATTGTTAAAGAAATGTAATCAAAATAGCTTTTAGTACAAACGATGAAATAGTTATCCTACCAATGGCAACAATTAAAATGAATATTTTCGATAATATAAAATCTTGCTATAATTGATATGGAAAGCATTACTGATAGATTGGTTATTGATATGTTGAATACTGAAATGAATTCAAAGGAATATTAATGGGCTGCTGAAATCAGAATAATAATATGTACTCTAAAACGAATATATTTTCGTAATGACGTAATTTATTCTAAATTTAGAAATGACATTCTCCTATTGGAATGATCATATCTTAATATGGAATCAATGGCTTAAAAAGAAATCTTGATTAGAATAAAATTTGGAGTAAAATGAAAAGTCAAAAGCTAATCAGTAATAGTTTGTGCAAAGGAATAGGAAAATTGAATGTGAAATCACAATATTTCTCAATCATCTGAAAAAAAAATCATCTTTCAAAAGGTAGAGCATGGGAATAGACAGGAAGGGAAACAGACTAAACAACGAATAAATAGAAACATTTACATAACACACAATTATGTATCTATGCTAAGTGGTATATCTTAGCAGTCCATGTTTGCCAACGGTTATACTCGCATAAGCGGATGAGCAACTTGTTGGAGTAATGAGAGCTTTGGGTGTGGAGGAAATGCCCCCCTAAATCTCCATGAAGTCACTGGCAGCAGAGTGACGGATTGGGTTTAAGGCGATAGACAAACTGTCTCTTCGACTGTGCTCCTGATGGCTGGTGGTTAGTATGGACCGGCAGGGGTTACTTGCCTTAGTTAGATAGGCACTGCGAATCACAAGTAACTGGTTATCCTTAGATGTATCTAGCACATGAATTCTCTATTGATTTAGTCAGCTTATGGAAAGAGAAGTTGATAGAATCACCCCCAGTCCCAGGCGTAGCGGGGGTGCTAAGAATCTCCCAGTTTATAAATACTAAAGAAAAATTAAAAATGGTTGATTGGTATGTTAGAATCATTAATCAGAGTGGGAAGTTACAGTAAGTGGAGAGTGAAATTATCAAATATAGTTTGGATACATTGGCCCTAAGTGAAACACGTTGTAAGGGAATTGGTGAGGAAACTTTAGACCAAGGCAATATATATATATATATATTCAGGGAGAACAGATGGAGTTGGAAGAGAAGCAGTAAGAATGCTGATGACACGAAGTGGAGAAAAGACATTAACTGCATGGAGAGCTGTAAATAGTAAATTGTTACTAGCAAATCAAAGCAGTGCAATATGAGTATTATATTAACAGAAGGTTGAGGTTTAATAGTTAAAATTCTATAGAAAACTTAATTAAACTCCCACGCATCAAAAGAACATTTACAAAACATCTATATTAATGTCCTGTTTTTTATTGTTGTATATTATATGTGTGTGGGTGTGTGAGAGAGAGAGAGAGAGAGAGTCTATAATGAAAAGGGTGAGAAAAACAAATGTTACTCGATTGATCAACATACTCCTTGAATTGAACTGGCTTCCTATACAAATGCTCAGCTAAATATTGGATCTCTTTAACAGGGTGAGGTCGATTTCGCAAGTGAGAAAATGGATTGCGATAATTGTCCTCTCTTGCGTCGGGATTACACAGACACGAGAGGAAGGCTTACTGAGGAAGGATTACACAGTAATCTCCAAGATCGAGAAAATACAAGGTCTACTCACGCTCAGGTTGTGACGTCATCTGAAGTGGAGTGACAGAGAAAATGTTAGGTAAAAGAGAAAACGTACAGGCACCACAGAGTTTCTGGGAGACTTGCCTATTTCATATTTGCCACCAATAAAATAGGGGTTCCATTTTGGAAAAATATTCTTGTGGTTTAAATTTGACATATTTAATAAAGAAATTTGACGGTTAATCGTTGTGTAGAGGGTAAACAATTATCCAAGTATATGAATCCATTTAGCACAAACAATTACCTATGTCTATGAAGAAAATGATTTGCCAAACTTAAGGATATGGCATGAATTATCTATGTTATGAGGATTACCTGCTGGAGAATAACATGCCACTGGCCAACTCTCAGTGCTCTGCACACTTGTTACAGATACTGAATACCCCTACATCATACTTTACTACTAATTGAAGAATAAACATTGTAAATTATGAAGAAAAAACTTTAACACTAAAATTATTATTGGAATTTAATTGCATACCATCAGTAGATTTTTTGAAAGCACTGCAGAAAATGGAAAAATTGTTTAATTGTTACCACGGAGACAAATTCTTAAAGAATGAGGTAAACTCCACATCCAAAGTGTGCAGAGAAATATGCAAATCTGTGAACCTACCAAGTGATGTTATAAATTTTTTGTTAAAATGCAAAATTCATTTTAGATTTCATTTCACTTCACCAATTTACATAATTTGGCTTTTGATTCCCCTAAGACGGCGGAGTCAAGGGACGCAGCAAGGGAGAAGCTTCGTACCTGGGTAAGGGGCTTTCAGAAGAACACTTCTGGGCCCTATCTTCCAAGTGAGAAGATGAGGGCTTACCTTTTCCCCAGGGCGTCAGCTGAGGCAGTGATTCCCCAGCCTCAAGTGGAGATACCAGTGGTTCAGATCCCCGTGGATGCTGAAGTCGCGGACGCCCTGCAGGACATCCAATTGGACGATAGGATGTCGGAGGTGTCCGAGCGTCTGGAAGATGACCTTCTGGCAGAAGACCAGGATGAAGAGCAGGCTCCATACAATGAAGAGGAAGAGGTCGACGAGGTGTCGGCTACTCCGGTTCAGGCCCCTGAACCTATTCCCTCAACATCGTCCTCTCTCCCAGATGAGCTGGGAAAGACCCTTTCCTCCATCGTTGGAATGATCCAACAGATGCAGAGGGAAAATAATGAGAAGGCTGCTGCAATGAAGCTGGAGATGTGGAAACTTGCAGCATCACGTGGGCCCCAGAAGAAGCTCAGCGTGAAAGACCTTCCCTTGTGCTCAGATGCCAACCCTTGGAAGTATGCTGAGCACATGCCTATGACAACGGGAAAAATCGTCATTTCGGAGAAGTTGGGCTCAGTCCCCCTTGAGGAGATGGAATTCTGGCCCAGCAAGGATTGTTATATCCGTCTAAGGAAGGAACCAGCCTCAAAGGAAGAAACGGAGCCGAAGGAGGTCATAGTTTTGGACCACGCTAAGGCTCAAGCTTTACTGTCAAGCTCGATGAAAGAGAGGGGCTTCACAAACTCAAAGGTACCTGCTTTGAGTAAGAAGCACCCTTCCTTTGTGTCCTCTCCTTCTAGAGCCTTCCCCTTTATGCAGAAAGGGTTTACGGCTGTGCTGAAAGCAGTCGAGGCAGGTAAGCCATGCCACTCCTTGGAGGAGTGTAAACCTCTGTCTTTGGCCCTACCCATGGACCACAAGGACTGGAAGGACGTCCATCTTACCTTCTCAGTCGGGAAGTTGGAGGCTGATATTGCCGGACGTCAGTTCGGTGAGAACCTCCCCAAGATGTCTGACTTTCTTTTGCGAAGGAAGCTTGAGACAAAAGAAAGACTTGCTGCCTCAATGTCTCATCAAACGACTCTAGAGACAATGGCAAGTGACCCCAAGGTCCACGAAATGTTCATGGTAGTGGCTAAGACACACCTAGTCACAGTGACGAAGGATCTTTATAGCTTCGTCAAAGCTAGGAGGGCTTGTAGGGAGTTCGTGTTCGCCTCGGCTGCGGTGAGGCACGAGCCAAGGAAGCTAATCTTCTCCAACATTTGAGGCAAAGACCTCTTCCCTAGTGAAGCGGTCAAGGAGGTTGTAGATAAGGCCGCCACAGAGAATAAAAACCTTCTCCAGAAGTGGGGCCTATCTCTCAAGAGAAAGTCTTCCCCGGATGAGGGTCCCCAACCAAAGAGGAAGACTAAGAAGACTAGGCTACCCTCTCGGCCAGCCAAGCCATTCAGACAGCAGCAGCAACAGCAACTTCCTATGCCTACAGTGCCCCAGATGGTGGCACAAACCCCGACCACGTACCAGTGGGTACCCCAAGCTGTGTCGACGCAGTCTCAGGCATTTAACCCAGCGTTCGAAGGGCAGTCAACTACCTTTCGAGCAAAGCCTAGAGGAGCAGCCAGAGGTTCATCTAGACGCCCATCAAGGGGGAGGGGATTCAGGGGTGGTCGCGGTCAAAGAGGCAAGGCCTTAGGGCAACAGCAGTCAAAGTGAGATGATACCAGTAGGAGGGAGACTTCAGAATTTTCGGGATCGGTGGACCTTCGATCCCTGGGCCCACAGCCTACTCAAGAATGGACTGGGTTGGTGCTGGTACAGCACTCCACCCCCGCGCCCTCGATTTTTCCAACACTCCACCCCTGTTCTGGAGGAGTACATTCAAGAACTGTTGGAGAAAAGAGTAATCCGAAGGGTAAAGTCCATCAAATTCCAAGGGAGGCTGTTTTGTGTTCCCAAGAAGGACTCAGAAAAACTCAGAGTCATTCTGGACTTGTCGCCACTCAACAAGTTCATAGTGAACTGCAAGTTCAAGATGCTAACACTGCAACACATAAGGACCTTACTGCCCAAGAGGGCATTTACCGTCTCCATAGATTTGTCAGACGCCTATTGGCACGTTCCAATCAATCGTCAACTCTCCCCCTACCTAGGGTTAAAGCTACATCGAAGACTCTACGCCTTCAGAGCCATGCCATTTGGGCTAAACATAGCCCCAAGGATCTTCACGAAGCTTGCGAGCGTAGCTCTCAAACAATTACGCCTAAAGGGAATCCAGGTGGTAGCCTACCTGGACGACTGGCTGGTGTGGGCAGCATCCAAGACAGAATGTTTGCAAGCTTCCCTACATGTGATCCAGTTCCTAGAGTATCTAGGCTTCAAGATCAACAGAAAAAAGTCTCGACTTTCTCCATCTCAAAAGTTCCAGTGGTTGGGAATTCACTGGGATCTAGTGTCACACCAACTCTACATCCCGGCGAAGAAGAGGAAGGAGATAGCTGGTTCTGTCAAGAGACTTCTGGATTCCGAAAGGATATCAAGACGCGAACAGGAGAGTGCGCTGGGTTCTCTCCAGTTTGCTTCAGTAACAGACCTGGTGCTAAGAGCACAGCTAAAGGATGCAACCGGAGTTTGGAGAAGTTATGCATCAAACGCGCGAAGAGATCTGATAAGACCAGTTCCGCTTCGTCTACGTACGCTTCTCAGGCCTTGGTCCCAAGTCAGGCAACTAAAGAAGTCGGTACTTCTTCAGCCACCTCCCCCCTCGTTGACTATTCACACAGACGCCTCGAAGGAGGGGTGGGGAGGTCATTCTCATCGGAAGAAGGCCCAAGGGACTTGGTCCAATCTATTCAAGACATTTCACATAAACTTTCTGGAAGCTATGGCAGTACTCCTTACCTTGAAGAAAGTCTCCCCTCGTCGCTCGATCCACATAAGGTTGGTGCTGGACAGCGAGGTGATTGTGAGATGCTTGAATCGACAAGGATCGATGTCACCACCACTCAATCAGGTGATATTGGCCATCTTTCGACTGGCGGAAAAGAAGTGGTACCTGTCGGCAGTTCACCTTCAAGGAGTCCGCAATGTGACAGCGGATGCTCTATCCAGGTTCACACCGATAGAGTCGGAATGGTCCCTAGACGCAGGATCATTCTCCTTCATCTTGAGTCAAGTCCCAGAACTGCAGATAGACCTCTTTGCGACGAAAGACAACAAGAAGTTACCCCTTTACGTGTCCCCGTACAAGGATCCCTTGGCGGAAGCAGTGGACGCGATGTCCCTCAACTGGAACAGATGGTCCAGGATTTACCTGTTCCCTCCTCACAACCTTCTATTGAGGGTCCTCAACAAACTGAGATCTTTCAAGGGAGTAGCGGCAATAGTGGCTCACAAGTGGCCGAACAGCGTGTGGTTCCCTCTGGCATTGGAACTACGGCTGAAGTGTCTACTGTTACCAGATCCAGTTCTGACCCAGCGAGTTCAGAAGTCGACTGTCTGTGCTTCATCACAGAAAACCCGGAACCTGCAGCTCATGATTTTCTCTCCCTAGCGGTGAGAAAACGTTTCGGGATTTCGAAAGACAGTATAGACTTCCTAGAGGAATATAAGTGCAAATCTACTAGAAGGCAATATGAGTCATCATGGAGGAAATGGGTGGCCTTTGTCAAGGAGAAGAATCCGCAAAAGATCTCAATGGACTTCTGCTTATCTTTCTTCATCCACCTCCATGGTCAAGGGTTAGCAGCCAACACAATATCAACGTGTAAATCTGCTTTGACAAGACCCATTTTATATGCCTTCCAGGTCGACCTCTCTAACGATATTTTTAATAAAATTCCGAAAGCCTGTGCTAGGCTCAGACCATCAGCACCTCCAAAGCCCATTTCATGGTCTTTAGATAAAGTTCTTCATTTCGCTTCGCTGATGAACAATGAGGAGTGTGCTTTAAAGGATTTGACCCAAAAAGTTATTTTCCTGTTTGCACTTGCGTCGGGGGCCAGGGTTAGTGAAATTGTAGCCCTCTCAAGAGAGGAGGGTCGTGTTCAGTTCTTGGATGGGGGAGAACTGAACCTGTTTCCGGATCCTACGTTTCTCGCCAAGAACGAGTTACCCACCAACAGGTGGGGTCCCTGGAGAATCTGACCTTTGAAAGAAGATGCATCTCTATGTCCAGTGGAATGCCTAAAGGTCTATCTTCGTAGAACTTCAGACTTCAGGGGTGGTCAACTATTCAGAGGAGAAACATCAGGCTCAAATTTATCACTGAAACAACTTAGGGCGAAAATCACCTATTTTATTCACAGAGCGGATCCAGACAGTACACCCGCAGGTCACGATCCGAGGAGAGTTGCCTCATCCTTAAATTTCTTTAATTGTATGGATTTCGAACATCTTCGTTCATACACTGGCTGGAAGTCTTCCAGAGTGTTCTTTCGTCACTATGCGAAGCAAGTGGAGCAACTAAAGAGGTCTGTGGTAGCAGTGGGTAGTGTTGTTAACCCTGCTGGTTAACTCTGCGAGGAACAGTAGATTTAATTGGGACGATTAATTCCGGAGTGACTGTGTGGTTACGAACTGTTCAACAAACTAAGTGTTAGGGCACTGGGTTGCCCACATTGACTGTTCCACATTCAAAGGTGAACCTAGCATAAGTGCAGACATGTGTGCCGAGCGTTTCCAACACTAATGTAACTGATTAGTAATACAGACTTTTATGATTTTGATACTTCGGTATGTTAAAAGTGGCGCTAATGATTTTCTTTCAGATAAACAAGTTTTCTGTTTACTATCATGCTTATGCTTATTTATTGGTTATCTTCCTCTTATATATATATATATATATATATATATAATGGTGGTTTAACCTGTTCTATTTATTGTTTGTCAATAAACTAGTTCTTGTGAACCTTGCGTCTCCTTCACCTGTGTCAATTTATTTGAAATAATTTAGCATTACATTTCTATGTATATTTATCTGGGATAATTCTAATAGATTGTTCCTTTATGCAAGCATTCTTTGCATTGGTTTATGCTTTCCCTTGGCGGGAGGACTCCATGCCCTAAGGGGACGGTGGCGGATATGCAAGTTTTCCTCCTACTGGGATATAAACCTTTGTCCAATCCAGTATTGAACGGGGAACTGGTCGATATTTCATATTGACTCAGTGGTTCTTTACAAACTATGCTTTACATGATATAGGGTGAGACCACTATATTGGCTTGTCTGTTATTCATACATAGGTATATGTACTCTTCGAGACTTTTCCAGAGTCTAGTATGACTCTTCCCTTTAGGGGGCAGGAAGCACTAACATGGTCTATGGTAAGTTGAAAAGATGTATGACGGTAACATCTTAGGTCTCTAGGTCTAGTTGGCCGGGAAATACCATCGGGGAGTAGCCCAGGTTTTGAGAATCCACAGATACAGTAATGCTCTGGTATACTTCCATCAGGACGACATGGCTTGAGCCCAAAAAACGGATTTTGAGCGAAGCGAAAAATCTATTTTTGGGTGAGAAGGCCATGTCGTCCTGATGGACCCGCCCATCCCTTTCTTCTAAAGGGCTGTAGGTCCCCTCCCTACATACAGTATCTGTAGCACCTCGTATATCGCTACAAGGAATACAGATGGCGCCGTGAGCGGCGCAATGCATGCTTACGAAACGGGAGAGGAGAGATACCTTGCGAGCGGCTCTCCTTTCTTTCTCGTTTTCGTTTTATGCCAATTGACCCCTTCGAAGTGTTATCTCTGTTCGGGGTGCAGATTGCTATGTGGCGTGTCAAGAATACGTCCTCTGATATTCGCGATATCCCTGGATTTTTTATTAGGGATATTCGCCCCAGGTGTTAGAATTCTGGGTACCTTAAGGTAAATTCTCTGGGAATATCGCCGTAGTTATATATACCCAAGGAAGCTACCCTTTAGGAACTTCCATCAGGACGACATGGCCATCTCACCCAAAAATAGATCCGTTTTACGTTTTTTTTTTTTTTTTTTTTACAATTAACTGGTTTCATATACATTTTCTGTTTCCTTATAGATTCTTTACCTTTACTATTTAAATCTAGTAAAATTTCTCTACCCTCAGTTTCATTTGTATTTCAGCTATCTACTTATAATCCTTGAAAAATCAGAGGAAAAATATACAAATGAGTTGAACAGCCATGCAAGTTTCATACATGTAAACGATCCTTTCCAGAGATTGATTTGAATCCAGTCTGAACTAACATTACACTCCCCTATTTTGAGAGTTAAGTCAGACCAAGACCAGGTATAAATGGTGATTAAGACTTTATAGCTTAAGCCTACTATGGAAAGTTTGGGAATTGGTAAAGAGAAGCCACAAACCAAATGCCTAATGTTCATGATAAAACTTATTGAGCTTGAAAGCCATTCCTTCTCTGTTCTGTCTTTTTATTCTTTTAGTTCATTACAGTTAACTGTCGTAGTTTTTATTTTTCCATTGAAGCATTAATGAATCGACCTGTTATATACAGTCAGACCTTCCTATTCGCGGGTTCTTTCTTTGCCATTTGGATTGTTCCCGATACAGAGAACGAAAAACCTATTAAATAAAAAACGGATTTTGAGCTAAGCGAAAAATCTATTTTTGGGTGAGATGGCCATGTCGTCCTGATGGAAGTTCCTATAGGGTAGCTTCCTAGGGTATATTACAACTACGGCGATATTCCCAGAGAATTTACCTTAAGGTACCAGAATTCTAACTCCTGGAGCGAATATCCCTCCTGAAAGGGATATCGCGACATATCAGAGGACGTATTCTTGACACGCCACATGGCAATCTGCATCCCGAACAGAGATTTCGTCTCGCAGGGGGCAGTTGGCAAGAAACGAATTCGGGAAAGAGAAAGGGGGAGCCACTCCCAAGGCTCCCTATCTCCCGATTCGTAAGCGTGCCTGGCGCCAATCCTGGCGCCATCTGTATTCCTTGTAGCGTACACGAGGTGCTACAGATACTGTATGTAGGGAGGGGTCCTACAGCCCTTTCTTAGAAAGGCAAGGGCGGGTCCATCAGGACGACATGGCCATCTCACCCAAAAATAGATTTTTCGCTTCGCTCAAAATCCGTTTTTTGGGCTCAAGCCATGTCGTCCTGATGGAAGTATACCAGAGCATTACTGTATCTGTGGATTCTCAGAACGTGCCGTACTCCCCGGATGTAATTTTTCCCGGTCGACTAGACCTAGAGACCTAAGATGTTACCGTTATACATCTTTTCAACTAACTATAAACCATGTTAGAGCTTCCTGCCCCCTACAGGGAAGAGTCCTACTAGACTCTGGAAAAGTCTCGAAGAGTACATATACCTATGTATGAATACCAGGCAAGCTAATATAGTGGTCTCGCCCTATATTAAGTGAAGCATAGTTTGTAAAGAACCACTGCGTCAATATGAAATATCGACCAGTTCTCCGCACAATACTTGTATTGGACAAAGGTTTATATCCGCATAGGAGGAAACTAGTAAAACCGCCATCGTCCCCTTATGGGACGGGGTCCTTCCGTTAAGGGAAAGCATAAACCAATGCAACATAGCTTGCATAAAGGAACAATTCTATTAGAATTATCCCAGATAAGGTACATAGAATGAATGCTCAATTATATCAATAAATTGACACAGGTGAAGGAGACGCAAGGTTCTCGAGAACAAGTTCATTGACAGACAATAAACAGACAGGTTAACCACATTATATATATATATATATATATATATATATATATATATATATATATATATATATATATATATATATATATATATATATATATATATATATATATATATATATAAGAAGAGGATAACCCAAAACTTTAAGCATAAGTATGATAGTAAACAGAACTGTTTATCTGAAAGAAAACACATTAAATGCCACTTTTAAGATACCGAGGTATCAAAGTCATAAAAGTCTGTATTACAAATCAATGACATTAGCGTTAGAAACGCTCGGCACACATGTCTGCACTTATGCTAGGTTCACCTTTGGAAATGGAACAGTCTACATGGGCAACTCAGTGCCCTCACTTAGTTTGTAGTACGGTATGTAACTACACACTCACCCTGGAATTAATCGTCCCAATTAAAACCACTGTTCCTCGCAGAGTTAAACAGTAGGGTTAACGACGCGACCCACTGCTACCACAGATCTCTTTAGTTCCTCTACTTGCTTCGCATAGTGGCGAAAGAACACTCTGGAAGACTTCCAGCCAGTGTATGAACGGAGATGTTCAAAATCCATACAATTAAAGAAATTTAAGGATGAGGCAACTTTCCTCGGATCGTGACCTGCGAGTGTACTGTCAGGATCCGCTCTGCGAATAAAATATGTGATTTTCGCTCTGAGTTGATTCAGAGATAAATTTGAGCCTGATGTTTCTCCCCTGAATAGTTGACCACCCTTGAAGTCTGAAGTTCTATGAAGATAGACCTTTAGGCATTCTACTGGACATAGAGATGCATCTTCTTTCAGAGGGCAGATTCTCCAGGGACCCCACCTGTTGGTGGGTAACTCATTCTTGGCGAGAAACGTAGGATCCGGAAACAGGTTCAGTTCTCCCCCATCCAGGAACTGAACACGACCTGCCCCTCTCGAGAGGGCTACAATCTCACTAACCCTGGCCCCGGACGCGAGTGCAAATAGGAAGATAACTTTTTGTGTCAAATCCTTTAACGCACATTCTTCATTGCACAACAGAGAAGCGAAATGAAGAACTTTGTCTAAAGACCATGAAATGGCCTTTGGAGGTGCTGAAGGTCTGAGCCTAGCGCAGGCTTACGGAACTTTATTAAAGAACTCGTTACCTAGGTCGACCTGGAAGGCATATAGAATGGGTCTTGTCAAAGCAGACTTACACGCTGAAATCGTGTTAGCTGCCAATCCTTGACCATGGAGGTGGATGAAGAAAGATAAGCAGAAGTCTGTCGAGATCTCCTGCGGATTCTTCGCCTTGACATAGGCCACCCATTTTCTCCAAGATGACTCATATTGCCTTCTAGTAGATTTGCACTTATATTCCTCTAGGAAGTCTATGCTGGCTTTCGAAATCCCGAAACGCTTTCTCACCGCTAGGGAGAGAAAATCATGAGCTGCAGGGTCCGGGTTTTCTGTAATGAAGCGCAGACAGTCGACTTCTGGACTCGCTGGGTCAGAACTGGATCTGGTAGCGGTACAAACTTCAGCTGTAGTTCCAATGCCAGGGGGAACCACACGCTGTTCGGCCACTTGTGGGCTACTATTGCCGCTACCCCCTTGAAGGATCTCAGTTTGTTGAGGACCCTCAACAGAAGGTTGTGAGGAGGGAACAGATAAATCCTGGACCCTCTGTTCCAGTTGAGGGACATCACGTCCACTGCTTCCGCTAAGGGGTCCTCGTACGGGGACACGTACAGGGGCAACTTCTGTTGTCTTTCGTCGCAAAGAGGTCTATCTGCAGTTCTGGGACTTGATTCAGAATGAAGGAGAATGATCCTGCGTCTAAGGACCATTCCAACTCTATCGGTGTGAACCTGGATAGAGCGTCCACTGTCACATTGCGGACTCCTTGAAGGTGAACTGCCGACAGGTACCACTTCTTCTTTTCCGCCAATCGGAAGATGGCCAACATCACCAGGTTGAGAGGTGGTGACCTTGATCCTTGTTGATTCAAGCATCTCATAACTACCTCGCTGTCCATCACCAACCTTATGTGGATCGAGTGACGCGGGGAAACTTTCTTTAAGGTAAGGAGCACTGCCATAGCTTCTAGAGAGTTTATGTGAAAGGTCTTGAATAGCTTGGACTAAGTCTCCTGGACTTTTTTCCGATGAGAGTGACCTCCCCATCCCTCCTTCGAGGCGTCTGAGTGAATCGTCACCGACGGGGAGGTGGCTGAAGAAGAACCGACTTCTTTAGAAGTCTGGCTTGGGACCAAGGTCTGAGAAGAGTACGTAGCCGAAGCGGAACTGGTCTTCTCAGATCTCTTCGCACGATTGATGCAAAATTTCTCCAAACTCCGGTTGCATCCTTTAGCTGTGCTCTTAGCACTGGGTCTGTCACCGAAGCAAACTGGAGAGAGCTCAGTACCCTCTCTTGTTCGCGTCTTGATATCCTTTCGGAATCTAGAAGTCTCTTGACAGAACCCGCTATCTCCTTCATTTTCTTCGTCGGGATGGAGAAACGGTGTGACAAAAGGTCCCAGTGGATTCCCAGCCACTGGAACTTTTGAGATGGAGAAAGTCGAGACTTTTATCTGTTGATCTTGAAACCTAGGTACTGTAGGAACTAGATCACTTGACTGGAAGCTTGCAAGCATTCTGTCTCGGATGCTGCCCACACCAACCAGTCGTCCAGGTAGGCTACTACCTGAATTCCCTTTAGGCGTAATTGTTTGAGAGCTACGCTCGCAAGCTTCGTAAAAATCCTTGGGGCTATGTTTAGCCCGAATGGCATGGCTCTGAAGGCGTATAGTCTTCGTTGTAGCCTGAACCCTAGGTAGGGGGAGAGCCGACGGTTGATTGGAATGTGCCAATAGGCGTCTGACAAGTCTATAGAGACGAAATATGCCCTCTTGAGCAGTAAGGTCCTTATGTGTTGCAGTGTTAGCATCTTGAATTTGTAATACACTATGAACTTGTTGAGTGGCGACAAGTCCAGAATGACTCTGAGCTTTTCCGAGTCTTTCTTGGGAACACAAAACAGCCTCCCTTGGAATTTGATGGACTTCACCTTTCGGATCACATTTTTCTCCAACAGTTCTTGAACGTACTCCTCCAGAACGGGGGTGGAGTGTTGGAAAACCCGAAGGCCCGGGGGTGGAGTGCTGTACCAGCTCCAGCCCAGTTCATTCTTGAGTAGGCTGTGGGCCCAGGGATCGAAGGTCCACCGATCCCGAAATTTCAGAAGTCTCCCTCCTACCGGTATCATCCCACTTGGACTGCCGTCCCGAGGTCTTGCCTCCCTGACCACGACCACCCCTGAATCCCCTTCCCCTTGAGGGGCGCCCAGACGAGCCTCTGGCTGCCCCTCTAGGCTTTGCTCGAAAGGAAGTAGACTGCCCTTCGAACGATGGGGTGAATGCCGTGGACTGTGTCGACACGGCCTGGGGTACCCACTGAAAAGTGGTCGGGGTTTGTGCCACGATCTGGGGCACTGGAGGCAATGGCAATTGCAGTTGCTGTTGCTGTCTAAAAGGCTTGGCTGGCCGAGACGGTAGCCTAGTCCTCATAGTCTTCCTTTTTGGTTGAGGACCTTCATCCGGGGAAGACTTTCTTTTGATAGCCAGGCCCTACTTCTGGAGAAGGTTTCTATTCTCCAAGGCGGCCTTATCAACTACTTCTTTGACCAAATCGGTAGGGAAAAGGTCTTTGCCCTAAATGTTGGAGGAGATTAGTTTCCTTGGCTCGTGCCTCACCGTAGCCGAGGTGAACACGAACTCCCTACAAGCTCTCCTCGCCTTGACGAAGCCATAAAGGTCCTTCGTCACTGTGGCCAGATGAGTCTTGGCCACCACCATGAACATTTCATGGACCTTGGGGTCACTTGCCATCGTCTCAAGAGTAGTCTGAAGAGACATTGAAGCAGCCAGTCTTTCTTTTGTCTCGAACTCTCTCTGCAAGAGAAAGTCAGACAGCTTAGGGAGGTCCTTGCCGAACTGACGTCCGGCGATATCAGCCTCCAACTTCCCAACTGAGAACGTAAGATGAACGTCCTTCCAGTCTTTGTGGTCCATAGGTAGGGCCAGCGACAAGGGTTTACACTCCTTCAGGGAGGGGCAAGGCTTGTCGGCCTCGACTGCTTTTAGTACAGCCGCAAACCCTTTCTGTAAAAAGGGGAAGGCTCTAGCAGGAGAGGACACAAAGGAAGGGAGCTTCTTGCTCAATGCAGCTACTTTTGAGTTAGAGAAGCCCCTCTCTTTCAACGAAGATGAAAGCAGAGCTTGAGCCTTAGTATGGTCCATCACTATGACCTCCTTCGGCTCTGTCTCCTCCTTTGAAGCTGGTTCCTTCCTCAGCCGGACATAACAGTCCGGATATGATGCCTTGCTGGGCCAGAATTCCACCTCCTCTAGGGGAACTGAGCCCAGCTTATCCGAGATGACGATCTTTCCAGTCGTCATTGGCATGTGCTCAGCATACCTCCCTGGGTTAGCATCTGAGCACAAGGGAAGGTCTTTCACATTGAGACTTTTCTGGGGCCCATGTGATTCTGCAAGGCACTGCATCCGCCGTTCCATAGCAGCCGCCTTCTCCCGATTCTCCTTCTGCATTTGTTGGATCATTCCAACAATCGAAGAGAGGGCCTGTCCCAGCTCTACTGGGAGACCGGCCGATGTTGAGGGAATAGGCTCCGGAATCTGAACTGGAGTAGCCGACACCTCGTCGACCTCTTCCTCTACGACGTCCGGGGCTTGAACTTCATCCTGGCCTTCTGCCAGGAGGTCTTCTTCCAAACGCTCGTCCACGTCAGACATCCTGTCATCTAACTGGATGTCTTGCATCGCGACCGCGACTTCAGCATCCACCTGGATCTGACCTTGGGGGATCTCCTCTTGAGGCTGGGGAATCACTGCATCAGCTGATGCCTTAGGGAAAAGATACGCCCTCATCTTCTCACTTGGAAGATAAGGGCCAGAGGTGTTCTTTTGGAAGCCCCTTACCCAGGTACGAAGCTTCTCCCTTGCTATATCCCTTGATTCCGCCGTCCTAGGGGAATCAAAGGCCTCAGTAATCAGGTTAGTGCACACAATACATACCTGAGGGTCCCAATACTGGAGATCATCCTTGGAGACAGCGCATGCTGCGTGTCTCCTACAAAACTCATGCCGCAGAGGTTCTTGCTGCGGACGTTGCAGAAAACATTTCCGCACTTCGGAGGGTCCCCCTGTAAAGAGAAGAAATTTCCATGAGTATCAAGTGAACTATGTATCACTGGATATGCATAGTATAGCATAACAATTCATAAAGGAAAGACACACACTTGTGTTTCCCTCACAACCCATTGTTGCAGCCTTCCAGATAATAAAATCAAATGGTTAATCTCTTCTAGAGTAACCAATGCAAGGTTTCCAAAGGAAACAGGTGGAGCTCACACCTAAGCAATGATTTTAAAATCCTGGATAATAGACAGGAAAGAACTCACTTTCCTATCTGTAGGGCAACAGCAAAGGACTGTGCAAGAAAACACAAAAGTGTTAGAACACACAGTGCTGTACCAAAACCCATACCATAGTTTTCTTCTTACTGTATATGTTATACTGAAGAATACTAGTACAGTATAGGAGGATACGTGCCGGCCGGCACACACCATAACTAGCTTTAAAGTATACTACTTAACAGCTATAAGGCGGCAGAACTCTGGTTCAAGTGCATGTGCCGGCTGGCAGTAACTGCCGGCCGGCAACAGCCAATGTCGGCCGGCAATGGGTGCCGGCCGGCAACTACACAAGGTAGTACCCAGCTGCCGGCCACACTCTTGGTGACCGGCAGACAAGGGCTGACATTAGCCGGCCGGCAAAGGTACAGGACCGATGCCAGCCGGCAGCAAAAGAACCAGAGGACTACACCCGCCCGGCTGCCGGCCTATGAGGCCGGCAGCCGGGTCGGGTACAGCACTAGAAGAAAAATAGGATGGATGCCGGGATAAGAGAGTACACTACCTCCAAACCCGGCAATCCGAAAGAGTGCATATAAGGAAGGGGAGAATATAATTCAGGCTTCCTGACCAATGCTGTCTGGCTCTACAGGCAGGCATGGATGAGGGACCAAGGGAGGTCCGGGCAGCACTCAAAATATAAGACCCTTGCCGGCCAGCATCTCTGCCGGCCGGCAATGGGCTTAGTCAATTCCACATCCCAACCTATACTAGGTCCAGAAGTAGAATGACGTACAGTACTGTAATGGCTAGGCCATTACGGAGATAGAGGGGGAAGGGACAAAAGAGGGTCCTACCAACCTTGCTTTAGTGACGGATCACCCGCAGCCAAGAAACTTATCTTAGCCTAAGGTTGATCGAAGGGGGGAGGCGAGCAATACTTGCCAGCTCCCAGAGCACCAAAGCAAGGAAGGTGTTGCCACTCCCAGGGAAAGAAACTTATCCTCCCCCTAGAACAGCAACAAGGACTAGTCTGGTAGATCACAAAAGAAGGAATCATATCCACAGAAACCTTCGGTAGTGACCTAAGGAGGCTAAGCCACCTTTGTCTGTGTCAGGCCAGCGAGGGAGACTCTACCCCAAGCCAGACAAACACAGACTCAGACTAAAAAACTCTGTTGTTCTGTCCCTCTTTGAACCAGACTTACTGGAACAGGAAGGTACAGTAACACCCCAGTATAGTTTTATCGAAAATAAATTCGGAAAAAACCACATAGGGATAAGCCCAAGGCTTAAACAGACGGAAAGGGATTGCAGACCTTCTCCGAAGAAAAGAAAGCAACCGGGGAGTATGAGAAAGTATACTAAGGCTCCATAAGCAACTTAGCCTAGGCACCAAGAGAATCGATTACCTAAATCACCGAAACTCACTCGTATACTATCTTGGAAATATTCCACACAATCTTAAATGTATAAAACATAGCCTAAAGCTTCAATAAAATTTTAATACACTCGGAAAACCCAAAATCATGCATGAAGTATTAGGACCAAACGACTAGGCTACATGGCCTAGCGTAGGCCAGAATGGCGAATACTTCGCCAAAATAATACTAAGCACGAAAGGAAATCCTATGTAATGCTAAATAGCTAAAATTTATTAAAGCAAAACAACCGGGAATGTCGCTCTGACTAACTAAACTTATACCTAGCGAGCGACAGCGTCCATGACGCCTCCGGTAGGCTACAGCTCTTGTAACAAAGATTAATCCTATTAATCACTCAAAAATTTACACAGAGCCTACATTTATACATAAAAGACATGGTACTCAACTTATCAGAGGCCGACGAAGACGGAGAAGCCATGAAAAGCAGAATAAATCCAAGATTTGCGAGAAATACAGAAAAAACACCGAGTTGTTAAGCTACGCAAAAAGGAATACAGATGGCGCCAGGATTGGCGCCAGGCACGCTTACGAATCGGGAGATAGGGAGCCTTGGGAGCGGCTCCCCCTTTTTCTTTCCCGAATTCGTTTCTTGCCAACTGCCCCCTGCGAGACGAAATCTCTGTTCGGGATGCAGATTGCCATGTGGCGTGTCAAGAATACGTCCTCTGATATGTCGCGATATCCCTTTCAGGAGGGATATTCGCTCCAGGAGTTAGAATTCTGGTACCTTAAGGTAAATTCTCTGGGAATATCGCCGTAGTTGTAATATACCCTAGGAAGCTACCCTATAGGAACTTCCATCAGGACGACATGGCTTGAGCCCAAAAAAATCACATATTAGTGGTTTCACGCCATGTGGCGTGTCAAGAATACGTCCTCTGATATGTCGCGATATCCCTTTCAGGAGGGATATTCGCTCCAGGAGTTAGAATTCTGGTACCTTAAGGTAAATTCTCTGGGAATATCGCCGTAGTTGTAATATACCCTAGGAAGCTACCCTATAGGAACTTCCATCAGGACGACATGGCTTGAGCCCAAAAAAATCACATATTAGCGGTTTCACGATAAGTATTCTTTTGACCCAAACATTTCAAATGGATCACATTCCTCAGCACCCAGCATATTTTGCAACATTTCTCTATTCACACAGCATAATACCCCATCTCTCGGTCACAAGACCTCAGCCATGCATTGTTTCTCCTCGTGTGTGCAACGACGGCATTGATCTTTTTGTGTAGTATCACGTTGTGATGCAAAAGTGATGTAAAAATCTGTACATATCCAGTGTGCTTATAGCAATTTTAGTATAAAACGTAATACGTACTGTACATTACACTACCCTACGCACCAAACAGTCAATAGCTAAAAGAGTTGCATCAAGCTTAAAACTTACTCTGCATAATTTCGTACGTAAAAGGTTAGCTGTTCTGTATGGATACTTTTTATTTTAATTTTAATTGTATTAGCATATTAATTATGTAATACTGTAATGTTATTGTTGTATTATCTACTGTACAGTGCTATATAAAAAATACCATACTATACAGTACTAATGTCGATATAGCCTATGAGTACGGTGAGTTTCAATTGCGCTAGTAAACCTGTTGAAAACAGTTAAAGCTTAAGTGTTACCTTAGCTAATCAAGCTGTGCTGTAGTGATAATACTGTATATATATTACAGTTAGATAACAATAGCATTGTTTTATTGGCACTGTATGTATCATATGTAGGTATAAGTGCGGCAATGACTCATGTTATGTACACATTAATCTTACTGTGTCATGTTTCCATGTACTGTACTGTACACATACTGAATGTGTTCATCCATTAATATAATACTTATAATGTAACATAAACCAAGTAGAATCAATATTGGGCAGTACTTAGGATATTAGTTGACTACTCATAGGCAATGGGCAGTGAGTAGGTAGGTTAGGAGTTAACTCAAGTTAGTTTAGCAAGTATTTGCTGATTATTGCCTGCCAATGTTACCTAACCCAAGTAATAAGGAGGACTGACTGTATAGTTATTGATAGCTTGTACATTCTGGAACATGGGAGTTTATATTGAAGAATACAATAATCATAATTACAACATACTGCAACATGAAATACTAAAGTTGAATAAAATGAGCTGATTGGCATACATGAAAAAGGGGATTTCTAAGCACGTATCACACTAAAACTAACAGGATAGTACCATAAATATGTATAGTGCTATAGGAGTAAACACCTAAGAAAGATGAAAAACCTGCCCCCTTTTTAAATTAGCAAACTATTCTATTATATCTTCTATAATTAAAAAAAAGGTAGTAAAAACATTTCTCTACTTTAAATTATGTATCAAACTAAAAGTTACAATAGAGCAATCATAATGGAATGTTAAGGGAGAAACAGATAAAAACTTTTAAAAAACTCGGGTATCTACCCATGCCAATTCAGCTGGACAGTAACTCCATTTCGTCATTATCTAATTTCGAAACTAATTTTCACACTAAACAGAACAGTCATCAAAGCTGACATATACAATGTATATGGAAAGTTTTATATCGTATTTCCAAAGTCATTAATGAGAATGAATTGTCTCTTAGCAGTTTGAGTCAAGAGTGGAATATATCAGAACAAAGCATTAGAATCCTCTTGGCAGAAAAGACTTTATATTTACATAACAAATATCCCTTTAGGAGAAATACCCTTTAAAGAAAGTTTTGATTCTAATTGCCTTATCAGAAGGCCAACTGGCACACTACATCGTTTAATATTGCTTAAACTATGCTCTTATTCTGTCATGTATAATTGTATCTATGTAGATTATCATTACTAGCTAAGCTATAACCCTAGTTCGAAAAACAGGATGCTATAAGCTCAAGGGTTATGAGAGGGAAAATAGCCCGGTGAGGAAAGGATATAAGGAAACAGCTAGTGGGCCTCATGCAAGAGAACTTTACCCCAAGACCGTGGAAGACCATGGTACTATGGCCCTACCCAAGACTGAAGAACAATGGTTTGTCTTTAGACTGTCCTCCCACATAAGAGGCTTACCAAGGTTATGTAATCGTGATAACTTCTAATTATTTCATTACTTTCACGTTTCATGTTGTTATCGTATATCAAGAAGTATTTAATCTCTTAACCTTTTAGATCCGGACTTTGGACATCCAAGAAAGAGAAAAAAAATCCTCATTGTATTGGAGAGGAAGAAGTTCGAGAAGAAAAGGCCAGGGTTGAGCCACTGACAAAGTGATTTCCTTCTCTCAACCCTACTGAGGCGGAGTTCAAAGGAAAATCCTAAATATAATGGCAATATATCCATTTAAAACGATTAAGGATTTTTATCAAAGTTTTTGTCTACACTTACTGAGATGAAGGAAAGCACATTAAGAATCTTGGAAATGATGAAAAAAGAAAGAAAGAAAAAAGTAGATTCAGCTAAATTGTCATCGCTGCTTGACATTTGATTAACATAAACTACGGAAATGTTTACAAAGGTAAATATTTTTTTTTTTTACTAAAATTAATCTCTTTCCGTAGAGAGAGAGAGAGAGAGAGAGAGAGAGAGAGAGAGAGAGAGAGAGAGAGAGAGAGAGAGAGAGAGAGAGAGAGAGAGAGAGAATTTTGTCTTGGATATGCTGGATTAGTCTACTTAGTTCAAACTCAGATCGGGTCATCTTTCATGTCAGATAATAGACAAGAGATGATAAGAAAAAAGTAATTTCGGAGTGAATATTGGAACATATGACGCAGAGTCAATACAAATATGACTCTGATATGACGTATGAAAGGGGAAGGCATTAAAAAACCAGCGGGTCATAGAAAAGAATATCGGAAAAGATATAGGATCAGAAAAGGGTCGACTTTGTGTGTATATGGAATATTAGAGTTATTGGCTGACGAGTTACTTAAAAATTGATGACTGGAAAGTGTTGCCCTCCTAGTTAAAAAGCAACAATAGTTCTCTCAGGACCCAAGAAACCGTAAATATAATTTTGCAGTCATGAACACCATAGAATTTGCAATGCTTCCACCAGAATGCATGGAATAACACACGATAAATAGAAGAAAGACATAGATGGTGAGAACGGAGTATGCAATGGAAGATGAAGTATCATGAGAAGGAGAAAGGATTAATGAGGTGGAATCATTTAAGTATTTATGAACAATGATCTCCAATTCAGGTCTTTAGAATTAGAGTTTAGTCAAAGATTGAAAAAAGCAAATCAGACAATAGCTAGGTTAAATAAAATTTGGAAATCAAATCGCCTGAAATTACATATAAAAATCAGACTATATATCAGTTTAGTGAGATCGGTGTTACTCCAAGGACATGAGTTATGGTATGACAATGAAACAATCTCCAATAGGTTTAGTAGATTTGAGAACAAAGCTTTCAGGAGGATATTGGGAGTTAAAGGGCAGGGCAGGATTAGATATGAAACTATAAGAGAGATTTCTCGAGTGCCATATGTGGATGAGATCATGATGAGGGGTAGATGTCGATGGTGTATGTATGCTCTTCGCACTACCCAATAGAGATTAGTTCACCAAACGTTCAGATGGGCTCCACAAGGCACTAGAAGAGTTGGAAGCCCCAGGCCTACATGGCTGAGGACTATGAAGCGCGAAGTAGGAGATGATGAATGGAGAAGTATTGAATTAAAAGCTCAAGATAGAGACGACTGGTGAAATATAGCCAGGGCCTTTACGTCAATAGGCGTAGGAGGAGATGATGATGATGATGATGATGATGATGATGAGTCATTGTTACGATCCTCGTGGGGATCGAACCAGGTTCTGTTGAATTCATTAATGAAATGGGGACTATTCAACTACAAAAAACAATGAAACAAAAGGAAATATAGAAAGAAAACTCACAAAAGAAAACATAATTTTATTTACAACTAGTCAAAGGTAAATGTTTCTTGATTGAGTACTTAGGAAGTACTGAACTAAACAAAGAAAATCATTTGATTAAACTACACTACAGCAAATAGGGGAACAGTCAAGATAGTAGATAGATAATACAAAAAAAATACTACTCTTCACAGCAGCTCTCGACGGTTGACAGGAACGTAGATATTTCAGGTCCAAGCGTTTCGTGGTCGGTAATGAGGGCAACTCGTTCTGACATCTCGGACAAAGCTGGTTATGTCTGCATTCTGGTCCTTACGTCTTTTCTTCTTCCCTGAGCTTGTTCTCCCTCTCTCTCTTTCTTGTCCTTACTCCTGTTCTGTCTTTCGTACTCTCTTCTCTCTCGTTTGCGTGGAAGTTTATATATCCCTGTATGGGAGGGGTTAACTATGGACAGTTCCATATAAGGAAATTTTCTCGTTTCTTCATCCTCATTGGTGTTCCTTAAAACCATGCCGCTGATAACACCTAGACGAACGCTCTGCTGGTGTAATCAAATTCCATAACGTTGACTCCTTGGTTCCTCAGACAGGTGATCGTTATGCCTAATGACCGCCGGCCTAGGCACATAATAAATATCTTGACGGTGACAGCTTCAATAAACACTAGCGGGACCTGCTCTCTCTCTCTCTCTCTCTCTCTCTCTCTCTCTCTCTCTCTCTCTCTCTCTGCTTCTCTAAGAGTAGAAAAATCACATGTTTTAACATTCTTTTCTATATTATTCTATCTACCCATGACAGTCATGAAGATCAAAACATTAAGTTATTAGAATTACTTGAGAAACCTTCCTTCCCTGGCCATATAAAGCTTACTATTATCTCGAAAAAAAAATATTCTTTCACAGTGGCAGAGCTAAATGGAAAAGGAGTAAAGACAGATGTTGGGAATAAATGATAAACAGTTTCAAGAACCAATTGTTGAGAGCCAAAGGTTTAAAGGCCGCTCATGAAAGACAGAGACAAGGGACAGTGACAATACCCTAGCTAGCAGGACAATGGCCTAGAAACTGACCATATATGCAAACGATCAGCTACCAAGCTAGGGCCAGGGAGGGACAGGCAATGGCTGGTGATGACTCAACCGGTAGACCTATAGGTTCCCCAAAAGCTCACATTCCTTAGTTTACAAGGGTGGTGAGGTTGCAGACACTTCAAGAAACTACCGAGCGTGAGCGTTACTCGAACAAAGTCCGGCAGATTGCAAGGCAGGGACGTTTCCAATAGGCCACCACAACCCTAAGCTGGCGAGTTATGTGCCTGTCCGTTGGAGTGAAGAACTACTCTACTTTTGTAGAATTGTTGTAATGAAATGGTTTTAAATCGACACATGCTCTCTGATGCAATGCTGATCTAAAATAGTTCAAGACAAAGGTGTAACAGACGTGAGAACTAAGGAATGATTTTGTTCATAAACTTTTTTTTTATAGGCAAAAGAGTATTAAAGGAAATATAATCTTTCGAATGTGACAGACTCCGATTAAAATGATTGAGACATAATGGTGAAGAGATTATATTTTGTCAATAAAAGCATCCATGCAATTTCATCTGTGAGCGAGAAGGTTCTATCCATCTACTTACAATAGGGAGAGGGAAGGTTCTATTCACCCACTTACAATTATGAGAGAGAATGTTCCATCAACCCACTTAGAAATTAGTGAGAGACGTTTCTCTGTTCAATTACAATCGGGAGAGATAAGGTTCTATCCATACACTTACAAATAAGAAAGAGAGAAGTTTTATTCCATTCAATTAGTGAGAGAGAAGGTTCTAACCCTCTACTTACAATTGGGAGAGTATGTTCTATCCATCCGCATATGATTGTGAAAGAAGGTTCTCCATGCACCCTCTTAAAATTGTATGAGAGAAAAGTCTTTGTCCATCCACTTAAAATTGTGAGAAAGAAGGTTCTCTGTCAAACCACTTACCTTTGTAAGAGAGAAGGATATCTATCCATCCATTCAAAAATGTAAGAGAGAAGGATCTATCCCTCCACTTACAATTGTTAGGAAAAAAGTTCTCTGTCCAATCACTTACAATTGTGAGAGACAAGGTTATCTATCCATCCATTTGGAAATGTAAGAGAGGAGGTAATATCCATCCACTTACAGCAATCATAAAGGAACTTCTCTGTCCATCAGCTTAGAATTGTGAAAAAAGACGTTATCTATCGTTCGATTTAAAAATGTAAGAGAGAAGTTTCTATCCATCCACTTAAAGTCCATTTAAAATTGTTAAAGTTTTCTGTCCATCCACTCACAATTGTGAGAAAGGAGGTTATCTATCCATCCACTTACTATTTTGAAAAAATTTATCCATCCATCCATTTAGATATGTAAGAGAGAAGATTATATCCATCCACTTACAATTGTGAGAGAGAAGGTTATCTATCCGTCCATTTGAAAGTATAAGAGAAGATTCTATCCGTCTACTTACAATTGTGAAAAAGGTTCTCTGTCCCTCCAATTGCAATCATGAGAGAGAAAGTTATATATCCATCCATTTAAAATGTAAGAATAAATGTTCTATCCATCCATTTACTATTGTGAGAATGAAGGTTCTCTGTTCATTCACTTACAATTGTAAGAGAGGTTATCTATCCATTCATTTAAAATTGTGAGAGAAAATGTTCTATCCATCCACTTACAATTGTGAGAGGGAAGGTTATCTATCTATTCACTTACACTGTGAGAGAAAGTTAGCCATCCATCCATTTAGAAATATAAGATAGAAGGTTCTATCCATACAGTTACGATTTTGAGGAAGGTTCTCTGTCCCTTCAGTTAAAATCGTGAGAGAATATTATCTATCCATCCATTTAAGACTTAAGAAAAAGGGTTCTATCCATCCACTTACAATTGTATGAAATTATGTTCTTCGTCAATCCACTTACAATTGTAAGAAAGTTATCTATCCATCCATTTAAAATTGTTAGAGAGAAGGTTCTATCAATCCACTTACAACTGCGAGAAAGAAGGTTCTCGGTCCATACACTTACATTTGTGAGAGAGAAGGTTATCTATCCATCTATCCATGTCCGCTAAGGTGTTAGTGCCATCATTTTAATGATTAAGTGAAGGTCCCTTATGTAAATATTATATAATTAGGTGTTGGCCAAGACATATTTTTTGTGTTCTTGAAATACTCCATACATTTATATATATGTTCATTAAAATTTCGATTGATTTAGAATCTTTGAAGTTTCCCACTTTATGACATTTCTATTGAGGAGTGTCTTCAAGAGTTCATAGTAAAATAAGGGTACTTTAATGTTTGATGAGCTAGAATTAGAAAACTTGTTGTATGCATACAATTTGATAGGAAAGAAAAATAATCCACAAATATACACCAATCATCGTTCAGTACTTACAGTTAGATGTGTTCTGAGCATGTTTTATTCATTTTCTTTATATGAAATAAAAGACAAACTATTCTCCTCATTTATATTATCGTACTAGACGACTCTTCCTCACTATTATCCCCTAAAATTTTATTACTTGCCTGAATATACTTGTATATAAAAAGTGAAACTACGCAAAACTTTCCTGGCTTACCAGCTATTCTTTATCCTTAGGTTATAATAAAAAGTTTATCAGTTCTCAGACTATTTCTTTACCTCTTCATTGAAATGCAAAGAAGACGGCACCTTTGATTGGGAGAGGTAGGCTACGATTTATCGGAGATTCCATTTAACTTCATGAAGATTCCTTACGCCAACACCCATTGCAACGGTCGGTTTATTTTCTCTCTCTATCTACCTCCCTATCTATCTCTATGCAATGCACCTGAATATCTACACGCATACACATACACCTATATATATATATATATATATATATATATATATATATATATATATATATATATATATATATATATATAAGGTCGTCTCCCCTAGTAAAGAGTGGCTCTGAGAAAAAAAACAACAGAACAGTCGCGAGCATAATAATCCTTTGATTGCAATTCCCCCGTCACCCTGTGCGTGAATTTTCCACAACAGTAGTGGCATTTAACCCTCACACATAAGGTCCATCAGCAGCACGTTAAACCCCTCCATATACTGAGTCATGGAGCCAAACCAACCGTGCAAAAGATTAGGAAGAGAACTAAATGTTCCGTAGAAGCCTGGGGTGGAAAATATGAAGAGGCTGTTGAACCATCTCTTAATGGAAGTGAGGTGTGGATGCTTAATGCGGATAAAATAAGCTGAAGTTATTGAAGAGAATTGTTTGCATAGTAAGTATTTGAGGATTGGTCGGGTGAGATATGTGGATGTACATAGCAGTAGTAAAAATGCCGGGATAAATGAAAGGTTGGATCAGAGTATTATGAGATGGTTGTGTTGTGAGGAAAGCATTGACGATAATAGGCTAGTGAAAAGTTTATACTTTAAGGGTCGCTCATCAATGTCAGAGACAAGGGGCAGTGACAATGCCTTAGAAACTGATCATACACCCATATGATTAGCGCCAAAGGTTTCTACCCAAGCTAGGACCAGAGAGGGCCTGGCAATGGCTGCTGATGATTCAGCAGGTAGACCTATAGGCACCCCCAAATCCCCTATCCATAGCTCACAAGGATGGCGATGTTGCAGACACTACAAGAAACAATCGAGTTTAAGCGGGACTCGATCTCCCGACAGCAGAACGCCAGACAGGGACGTTTCCAATAGTTATTTGAAGAAGAAGAACAATATACCTTAAACTTATTATTAGTTCATACTCTAAACTTCAATGACAAAAATCCTAAAGATAAGGATTACAATGAAATTATATTTCTATTTTATTTCGAATACAGTTTACTCTTATGATTATTTCATATCTCATGATATTCAAACTTGACTTCTTTCACAATAATGCAGAAGGAAGTTTCTGCCAGAACTATTTCCATGAATGTTGACATGATGCCGATTTATTTCTACTAGAAACGATAGAAACCTGAACATTCTGATATAATTCTACAGTAATTATATCATTCAGTGAATTATTAGAATCTTATCATCTACAAACTGAGCTGATTCTAATTCTTTAGTTCCAACAACAAGTACAGTAAATATATCGTAACAATATTCTCAAGCATGAACAACAAGGAATTAGATATGAGCCACTTTATCAGCGGACCATGGTTCCAATAAAAGACTTTATCAATAATGATTTGTGTTGAAATATGATTAGAACACACTATGGATTGAGATTTGGAGAGGGCTTTTAATCTGAAGCAGATTTGCAGAATTGAAGGAATAATATGAAGCATTTCTCCTTGACATTATATACAAAATGAGTGATTTGATGATTAAACCTGACCCCCCCCCTCTCTCTCTCTCTCTCTCTCTCTCTCTCTCTCTTAGCCCATAAGTTCTTTCAAATTTACTCAGTTGTTAAATTGTTCGGAGGGAAGATACAGTAACAGGAAGGAAAAGTGGTAATTGTAAATTAGAGAAGCAAATATGCTTTTGGGGATCTGGACCGTCCACTGATTCTTTTTATTGAATAAGGAATAAGCTGCTGGATTTATAGGTACCTTGCTCATGGTGACATCATCTTCCCTTAATTATTCTCGATACAAAAATAGTGACATGATTTATTCGAGGCCAATGATGATCACTCTTTTTCCAATAATAAAATGGAGAGGGAGATGAAATACAAAATTTATGTTATTCAAGAGGTTTATACAAACACACACTGAAACGAGACGAACAGTAAAAAACTATACACACACATACACACACACACACACACACACACACACACATATATATATATATATATATATATATATATATATTTATATATATATAAATATATATATATGTATATATAAATATATATATATATATATATATATATATATATATATATATATATATATATATATATGATTATATATATATGTATATATACAATCTCGATTTATACTCTTAGTGAAAATGATTAATTATATGTTACTTATTAACCGAATGCAGGAGGATATATCTAAGTCTGAGAGATATATTTTTCAAGTAAACTGGATCAGATATTCAAGTTCAACTTTAACCAGCAGAGTATTCATCCCACATGTTTACATGCAAGAAATGAAAGTTTATCTAATACTGCCTGTACTCTGCCACTAGGGGAAACACTTGAGGAAAGACTACGGTATTTTTAAGCATCCTATTATGTGAGATATATTTTACTATAAACATAAAGCCTTAAATAGCGCACACGAAAAGTACGCGATTCTAATCTTTTGGTTTCTTGGTTCATTATAACATGATCATTAACAACTGACATTTGCATGTCGCTGAAAAGGGCGTTTGACTATGTCATTATCCGGCTAAATATATCCTCAAAAGACTAACTTTAAATGCGTGTTGGAATGAAGAGACAAAGCAAGCAAGAAATTAGTGGTTAAAATTGGATATTGCCACGTTCAATGTTCTAATACATTTATAAAAAAAGTATGATCCGTGCGTTCTCATAAAAATTCCGTAAAGTCTCATCTGTATAGGTGGCAGAACGCCTTGGTCGTTAATAGAACACTCTCTTGGGGTAGTTATGGATAGTCTAAGAATATTAGTTTTAGTAAATTTTCCTCATACAATTGCCGAGTCATTAACATCTTGTCTTTTGAAGCACGCAATATGTTAATGCATCTTGAAGTACTTACACAAATTTTCCAACCTTTTAACTCCCCTACCTCTTGAGATACCGTGCAGATACGACAGCCAGAGAGTTATTGGGTTCTTTGACTGGCCAAACATTACAGCTTAGTATCGCTCCATGTTTATGCCTCATTTTTTTCTTTGCTACACACACACACACACACACACACCGAATAGTATGGTCTATTCTTAGCATAATCTGCTCTTTCACTATACAGTATACCTGACAACAGTAAGATAACTGAAAAATTCTTCTTCACTCTAGGGGTTAGCTACTGCACTGTACTTGTTCTGTGGTTACCTTCCACTTGGTAAAGGTAAAAGAGAGTCTTTATCTATGGTTAGAGCTCTTCAAGGAGAAGGACACGCCAAAAGGAAACCATTGTTTCCTAGTCTTGGGTAGTTCCATAGTCTCTGTACCATGGTCCTCCACTGTCTTGGGTTAGAGTACTCTACCAATCAGGCACACTGTACTATTTATTTTTTATTTCCTTTCCTCACTGTGCTATTTTCCCTATTAGGGCCCATGGGCTTGTAGCATCCTGCTCTTCCAACTAGGGTTGTAGCTTAGCTAGAAATAATATTAATAAATACCCTTTTCATTATTTAGTCCCCAGTCCATGGCATAATGTAAGGCTAAGACGCCATAGGTATTCTAGTAAAAGTTAATACTTGGGTATAGAGGCCATCCAGTAGTATGGGTTTGAAGTATTGAATATTGTCCAGTGATAGTCCTTTCTTTCCCCATACAGTGCACCATTAATAGGCCATTCCTCCAAGTGTTCCTTCATTGAGTACCTCTTTGTCCTTTCTTTTCATAATGTTTTCGGAGAGCATATTGTAGTGTGATTTTTCTTTGGAGCTTTTCAAGTTGACCACTGCAGCCATAACCAATACTATGCAAACATACTGTACCATGCATGTTTCACAAACGCTTATACAATGTAACGGTATTTCCTTTTGTTTTATATATCTCGCTCTCCCCCTCTACTGATAACAGAACCTGTTTACGCTTGCCTTCTCCAGGCATTAGCTGGATTGCTTTTTTGTGATGTTATTGCTCACAAATTCTTGTATATAAGCTCGTTGCCTGCTTAATAAAGTGCAGTTGTATTCTTTTCTGTTATATCCTAACACCTAACTCGCACAATTAGTGACCGCTGGAGGGACAGCTCTCTCCCGAGTTCCACCTTACTGCTGTGTCCTACCGTATGATGAGGCCGCCCTCCAGTTTTGACTTGTCTCTCCACACCACATTCATGAAACTACTGCCCTTTGCCAGAATAGGGTCTATTTTCTTGATTTCCGTGTGTCGAGTTTCAGGCTTGCATCAAGGGTGTGACTCACTCAAGCACCAAAACAGACTACTTTCTCACGGTGATCACAGAGGACGCTTTCCCGGAAATCTCAGATTGGCTTTGCAAACAAGGGGACACTAATAACATATGACGCCCTCAAAAATTACCTCCTGGAGCAGTACTCGCCATCGCCAGCCACCCATATAGCCAAGATTTTTCAGCTCTCTCAACATCCGTTGGGGGGACCAAAAGGCTTCGCTCTACCTCAGGGAAAAGACAAATATCGCTCACCTACAACCTGCTGCAAACGGCTCTACTCACGAAGAGAACCTACTTTGTGCTCTTTGGGTATGACGCCTACCACAACCTATACACACTGCCATCCACGATGTCGATACTTTGCCCATGAGGGCCCTGACTACTAAAGTCGACACAGTTACGAACAACCAGTTCTCTACCTTCAAGGACTCCATCAACACCTCCGTTCCTGTTGAAGAGGACAACTACTCAACATTGACCCAAGCAGACATGAATGTGGTAGGACACAGACGCCCCCCTGTAATGTGCCAGAGTACCGACAAAGCTGATCACCACCCATATATGCCACACCTCGCTCATACACCAACCAACGACCTCTCCAGCCACTTACTGATGCCCATTGGCAACAGTTATGCTACTACCACTCGAAATTTGCAGCTCCTCTGAAGAAATGTGCCAACGGTTGTCAGTGGCCAAAAAAAATTGTAAGTAGTCCATCGCTTGTTTCAGTGGTCTAATGTATTGCTAATCTCGTCTTTTTACATGATGTTGATACCGGCATGCAAGTTTTGGTAGACACTATTGCTTGTTGATCTCTTCTACCAAGGCCATTCTCTTCTACCAAGGCCACTCTCCAGGAAACGACATGATCTGTCTAAGTTTGCCAACGTCTGCCTGGTAGCTGCCAACGGATCTGACATCTCCACCCATGGGTATCAGAACCTTACATTATTGTTTGGGAGCACCAAATATCTCTGGAAGTTTCTCATTACTAACATCACATTGCCGATCCTTGGTGAAGATTTTCTCTCCCGTTTTCACCTGCTAGTTGATGTTTCTCACAGACGGTTTGTCAATGCAGACTCTTACTTGTCAACACCCCTTCAATCCACCCCCTCCGACCCTGCTCTCCACATCAGCACACCCACAGATGCTTACGACCACCTCTTTAATTCGTACCCTTAAGTTTTCAGTCCAGAATTTCGCCAAACTCCAGAGTTCCTGCCAAACACAGTATTTATCACCATATCATGACGACGGGGCCCCCAGTGTTCACCAGATTAAGGGGTCTGGCAGCTTTTTATTTGGCAATCGCTAAACAAATGTTTGCCAAATGGGAAGAAATGGGCCTTTCCGAAAAGGCCTCAAGCCCAGTTGCTCTAACACATTGTCCTGAAGAAAGATGGATCCCTGTGTGCATGTAGAGATTACAAGCATCTGACCATGCAGACAGAACCCAATCATTATCCCCTCCCAAACATCGACAACATTACCTTCTACTTGCATGAAGTGAAGGAATTCACTATGCTCAACTTCCTGAAGTGGTATTATCAGGTGCCCATGAACCCAAAAGACATCTCCAAGACCATCATCACCAACCCCTTTGGTACATACACCTTCAATTACTCCTGTTTTTTTTAAAGCAGGTGCTCATGAACCCAGAAGACATCTCTAGGATCACCATCATCAACCCCTTTGGTACATACACCTTTATTTACTCCTGTTTTTGAATTGGTAAAGCTGGGGCTACTTTTTAATGCCTAAAGGATGGCATTGTAGGCGACCTCCCTTTTTGTGTGTTCTTCCTCCAAATAGGAACACCTCGTCACCTATGCATCATTCATGACTGCCTGCAACTGAATGGCCATGTAGTCCGGTAAAACAAGTGTACCTTTGGCACCAACAAAGTATTGGTTTTAGGTCATTGCATCACTCCTGAAGGAGTCCACCCTATCCATGACAAGGTAGAAGCCATTTAGAACTTCCCAATGGCCTCGACCATCAAAGCTCTGCAAGAATTCTTGGGCATGATCAACTGTTATCACAAGTTCCTGCCCTCCATTGTTGCCACTCTTTCCCTCCTCTATACTTCCCTCAAGGGCAACCCAAAAAACCTGAATTGGGATACCCTTCAAGAAGTGGCCTTCTGCTACAAAAAGAATGCCCTATCAACTGCTGCTGCTCCCAGTTTTTCTGCACCACGTGCCCCTCTCCTTCTCTCCACTGATGCCAGCGACATCGTTATCGGTGCTGTACTCAAGCAAGTGGTTAACGGTCACCCCGCCCATTGGCCTTCTTCAGTAGGAAACTGTCCAAGGCGGAATTTGGCTACTCTACCTTCGATCGTAAATTGCTGATGGTGCCCTTGTCCGTCTGTCTATTTAGCCACTTCTTAGAAGGTATTTCCTTCATCATTCCCTCGGACCACATGCCTCTGGGGCGTGCTTTTAATTGACAGTCCGACGCCTGTTAAGCCCATCAATGCTGACATCTCTCTGACGTGTCTGAATGCAATTGCACTGTTCAGCAAATCCCAGGGAAAATTAATCCCGTTGTCCATGCCCTGTCATGAAACACAGTGGCCACCATTCACCTAGAATTGGATTACAGTGCCTTGGCAGACAGCCAACGAAAAGATTCAGAGTACCTAGCATGTAGGACATACTGCCCATCCTTCCATTGAGAGGACGTCGTACATGACGACCCCAACTCCACTCTCCTCTGTGATGTCAGTACGGGCAGATCACGACCATGGATACTTGCCTTTATGCGACATCAGGTTTTTTATTCCATTCATGGCCTTTCACATCTATCGTGCCGATCTACTGTACAGCTACTGAAGGTAAAGTTCATTTGGCATGGCATTACTAAGGATGCTAAGGATTGGGTCTGCACCTGTACTTCATGCCAAACTTCAAAAGTACATCGACACACGGATTCACAACTGGGGGCCTCCTCTCAACCTCAGCGTAATCATGCCCACATTCATGTCGACATAATAGGTTACCTATCCCCATCATGAGGA
>NC_090736.1:84588019-84598019 GCF_036898095.1 Palaemon carinicauda
TCTCATTGTAAACCTTGATTAGATGTTTTAATTTTCTTCTGAATAAAAAAGAAATAACGGTGATAGTTTGCCCACGCACACATATACTGCGTATGTACAGTATATATATACACACATATATATATATATATATATATATATATACACACACACATATATATATATATATATATATATATATGTATATATATATATATATATATATATATATATATATATATATATATATATATATATATATATGTATATATATATATATATATATATATATATATATATATATATATATATATATATGAATGTATGTATGAGTGTGGATACCTTAACGAGGTGAAAGGGTCTATGTATCGCCATGATCATGCGCTATTGAATAAATGAAAAGTATAAGCTATTTAAACAAAATATCTTATCAATATCAGATTAAGTAAAGGGATAAAAAACATTGTTAGTAAATGACAAAGATGACGGAATAAATAAAAAGATTATCTCCTATAACGTTTCTACATGCAGAGAACTCACTCGGCAGAAATTGTAATGTTAAACTTGAAACTACAAAACACGTTTATGTGACATTCTACATTCTTTATAACATTAATAAAGAAATAATATTTTACTTGAAAATATGTATGAATTACATTAAGTAATGAATGAAGAATATAAAATCACCATTATCATAAAAGTAACTCCAACCTGTGAGTGTTGTCCAGAGTCCCTGGATATCCTAAAAGACTGGTGGAGTTCAATTCCCTTAAAGAACATATTTTCCTCATCCTGAGGACGCCCTAATCAATGACCCGATGAGGAAAGGGATGGAAAATAAGAAGATAAAATCAAAGATTTCCCCTTCTATTGTTCGCACAGGACCTGGGAGAGGAGTACCTTATCGAATCTACCAGGAAACTAGAAGACGTTTTTTTAAATGTGATATATATTTATGAAATTAAAATTGTACTTAATAATGGTTATTAAACCTTCAATACTTGCTAGTGAGTCTACTATTTTTACTATGATTGGCCTAAATTGTTTATCAATGATTATTTTCATCATTGTTTATCTTATTTTGTACTTTAATAACCTAGCCAAAGACAAAGCTTTGGGTAAATCTTTTGAGAAGGGCCAACAACATCCGCTAAGGCTTATATTCCCCACCCCACAAAAAAGTGTTATAAGGGTTAAAGAGACATTTTCTGAAATAATTCATTTGACAAATGCCTTTACCAATATACTTTCTTTTGAGTACTAGTGCATAGGTCTTAATATAAACTTCCCATAGCCTGGGTATTTGAGGTTAGGTATGTAAATTTAAGCTGGAATTATGTGCCTGTAATAATACGCATTACTTCATTACTTTCGTAGAGTTCTGAAGATTTTATGAATATTATTCTTCTCATGAATTAGCTGATTCTAGAAGCATCATATCCGAAAAAGAGCAGTGGTATGATATGGAATTCTCTTGAATTTATCTGAATCGGGGCGATATTTCCGAGAAATCCATAGGATAGCGATGTTTCCCTCATCCCGCCTCACAAAACAGCTTGATATTGTTATATTGATACATATGCACGACAACTGAGACATATATATATATATATATATATATATATATATATATATATATATATATATATATATATATATATATATATATATATATTCATATATATACACATATATATATTATATATACATATATGTTGTAGGGTGAGGGGGTCTTCTTTGTGGGTTATTTAGTACTCGTCGACATTTTTGGTTTCTTTATTGTCGCGTGTCACTGGAAAAATTACATACAATGAGAAATTCATATGGACAATTCTTCAAATAATAAAAACTAAACATATAAAAAATAAGAAATTAAAAAAAAAGAAATCAACAAAAGTAAAATCATAATGATTAATAAAAAAACATATTTAAAGAAAACCCTATTCTCTACACATTTCAAACAACATTATTGGAAACCTCTATTGCTATAATCTCGTTAATTGTGATTCCTTTGTATTCTATTTCTTGCATGTTACACATTTTTATTAATATTTCCAATAAAGGCCTCTAGTATAATAACTTGATTACAAAATTCGTAATACTAGGTGGGTGAATCCCTTGGTTCTGCTATATCAACTCTATAGAAATAAGCACTAAGCATTAATAGACATCATTAAGTCATGAGAGAATTTCACTAAATAGTTATTCGATGTGTGGCATATTCTATCTAGCTTAATCCCTTACGAACTCTATTTTCCCTCCTTAAATTGTAAAAGACCTCTTGATAACATCTCTTACTTACAATTTTGTTCGTGTCCACCGTAAAGACCGTCCACCTCTCTCCCCTAAATGGGCCCCCGGGTATGTTCCTGCCGAGGGTACGTGACCGTTAGGACAAACCCATCACTTTATCTCATGTTTCTATATTTCATTATATTAACATCCCTTAAGCTATTGTTATTTAAACAGCAACCCTGACAACCCTTTTTTTTGTCTCTAACTCTAAGAACAATGTGATTCTTACCTTATATTATAATTCCATCTTAAAGTCGTCGATGTCAATTCTCTCAAAACACGTCTGCTCTCAATGGTTACCCTGCGATCAAGAACAACCTGTCGCTTTCCCAAGCGCTTGAGCAGGGGTATGGTGGGAGATGGCTGAATGGTTCTTTTGTTTTCTTTGTTACTAACATATAAAAGGTGTCCCCAAAATTATTGTTTCTGACTAAAACTTCCTCATTTTAATTTTCTTATTATTTTATAACATGTATGCCTCTATTAGTGACCGAAATTTAATTACAAATTTTGGATTTACCACGAATAGTCATTCAAAGTTGCGCGGGGAAAAGGTGAAATTTCCCTGAGTGAAATTTTCCCTGCATGAGACATCCCTGCGTTTACACCCGCCCCTTTGAAACCTCTTGAGCACAAGGGGGTTCAACGCCTTATCTCTCTGTAACGCCCATTAGATCCGTCTCCTCCTCTAAAATCAATATAAGTTTCGACAGCGGTCTGTCGTATTCCTTGCCCTCTCTCCTGACAGTCACCGTCCTCACCAAACCATCTTTCCCTACTTTGGTCTGCACTACTCTAGCCAATGGCCAATGGCAGCGTGCTTCATTCTCTTTTACCATAAGGACTACGTCTCCCACCCTGACGTTTCGCCGCTCTTTGAGCCATTTCTGTCGCTTCTGCAGACCCAGTAGGTACTCACGTTTCCAACGGGCCCAGAACTGGTCGGCCATATGCTGCACCTGCTTCCATCTTTGCTTAGAGTGACCACCTATTGCAACGTCGCTGCCTACAGGCGAATCTCACATGTTTAAAAGCTTGTTCGGTGTGAGTGGAACTGGGTCTCTATTGTCTGAGGTGACGACAGTAAGGGGTCTGCTGTTAACCGTTGCCTCCACTTCACAAAAGAGCGTACACAGCCCTTCATAATCCAATTTCTGTGTCCCCAAGACTATATCTAAGACCCTCCTCACGGTACCTATCAACCGCTCCCATGCTCCTCCAAAATGTGAGGCGCCGGGAGGATTGAGAATAAATTCCACCCCACACCCGAGCAACTCATTGCGCACCTTGTTTCCTGCCAAGAACTCATAACTGGAGTCGAGAACTTTCCGCGATCCCACAATATTAGTGCCGCAGTCGCATCTAACTGTCTTGACCTGACCACGACGAGCCAAAAACCTCCTGAAGGCACTAATGAATGAATCTGATGTGAGATTCGAGGCCACCTCCAAGTGTATGGCCCTCATGTTCAAACAAGTGAATATAACTCCCCAATGCTTCATCTGTGCCCTTCCTCGTTTTACGAAGAATGGCCCAAAAAGGTCCACTCCGGTGCGATAAAATGGGGGTTTCCCCGACTGCACTTGATCGGGTGGTAGATCGGCCATTAGCTGCTCGATGGCTTTTCCGTGTGCCCTGCGACACCTGACACATCTACTCAGCACGCGTCGCACTGCTGCATGGCCCTTAATTACCCAAAATTTCTCCCTCACCTGGCTCAAAACATGCATTACACCCATATGGTTAGAATGCTCATGATAATACTGGATCACCATGTCTGTCAAGTGTTCCTTATACGGCAAAATAATTGGATGCCTTTCGCTTGGAGAGATATTTGCCAAAGATAACCTACCTCCAACGCACAGAAGCCCATTTCTCAGGATTGGTTTCAACCTTCTTAGGGAGCTAGAGGCCCTAATAGTTCCTCCCTTCTCGAGGCTCTCTATCTCTAACTCGTAATCAACACGCTGTGTTACCTGCACTACCACCGTTTCCGCCAAGCTAATAATTTCGGTGGACAGATGCACACCTAGCTCGCTGAGCAGCTGCCGGTGTTTATAAATAATGTACCTAGCAAATAGCAACAACCAACCCAAAGCTCTAAGGAGCTTGATCCAACTAGAATAGTGGTGGATGATTTCATACATACCTGTTTGCCTTATGTCCATCCCAATCCTCTAGTTCCTGTTGGTCGTATCTCACGCTTAACCTCCAATCCCTCCACACCATCTGACATTTGAGCTGGCTCAGTTGGCCAGAAACACTCCTCCTTCAACAGAAACTCCGGACCCTTTTTCCACCTTTCAGACTGCTTCGAACGTGTTGCATCGTCTGCTGGGTTCTCCCCAGAGTTAACGTACCTCCACTCTTTCTGATCACTGCCCTCCCTTATCATAGAGACACGGTTTGCCACAAGTGTCTGGTATCTGGCCTGATCGTTCCTAATATAGCGCAAGACGGTCGTTGAGTCGGTCCAATAATAGACCCCATCTACCCTGAAATCTATCATGGTCAGAATAGTGTTTCCTAGTCTTACGGCCAGTACCGCTGCACTAAATTCTAGGCGGGGCACCGAAACAGGCTTCAATGGTGCTACCCTTGCCTTTCCCATGATGAATCTGCAAGATACGTTTCCCCACGGATCCGAGACCCGCAAGTATGCCACTTCTCCCAAAGCCATGACGCTTGCATCTGAGAACAAATGCAACTGTACTAGGGTGGCTGATTCCCATGGAATAACCTTCAGGCTTCTGGGCACACTGGTCCCGCTGGTCTGGGTCAACCTCTTTGCCCACGCCTTGATACGGTCCGTAGTGTCAGTGTCCAACTCCATGTCCCAGGCTATCTTTAATCGGCAGAGGTCCTGCATGATGACCCTACCCTCGATTAAAACTGGCGCCAATATTCCGAGTGGATCGTAAATCGAGGCTATGGCTGACAACAGGTCCCGCTTAGTCCTTGGGACTGATATTAGCTCTGCGCAGACACCCAATTCATCAGTGGCCAAGTCCCACTGCACTCCCAAAGCCTTTGTCTTATGTGACTCTGATCCCTCTATAAGCTCTGAGGTGCTCCTACTGTACCACTCCCTCGGGATCGATGACATAACCTCCACACAAGGGCTGCTGAACTTTGTCAATGTAAACCCCCCTTTCTTGCAGAGCTCTTTAACCTCCAACAAATTGACTAACAGTGCATCTTTGCGATCCTCGGCTCTCAAGCAGTCATCTACATAAAAATTGTTGGCAACTGTGAACCGTGCTTCCTCTGAAAATTCATTCCCAAAGTCGCTTGCCGTCTGTTTCAGCACGAAGTTTGCAATGCTCGGAGAAGAGCAGGCCCCGAACAGGTGGACTGCCATTCTCCACTCTTTGGGTTCCTCGTCAAGACCATTTTCCCACCAAAAGAACCTAAGGTAATCCCGCTGATGCTCTGGTACCCGTACCTGATAGAACATAGTATTTATATCTCCTGTATAGGCAAATAGACCTCCCCTAAACTTTACCAACACACCCAACAGAGAGTTCATCATATCAGGTCCCTGCAAGAGTAGGTCATTTAAGGATATACCCTCCACCTTGCTTGCACAGTCAAATACAACACGGACCTTGTCTGGCTTGTCTGGATGTTGCACACCAAAATGAGGAATGTACCACACATTTCCCTGGCTGGCTGCAGTCACTCGCTCAGCATAGCCTTTCTGTTGCATCTCTCTCATGAAGGCACTATACTGCTTAGCGTAGTTACCATCCTTCACTAGCTTCTTACGAAGGCTGTGCATACGGCGCAATGCGATGTCCCTTGTTTCTGGCAATGGCCCATGATTGCCACGCAGAGGCAATGGTACCTCGTAAGTTCTCCCTTTCTTTCTAACCCCTTTCTCTATTATCTCTAGCCATTTCCTGTCCTCTGCAGACATTTCCCTTCTGTTAGATGCAACATCGTCATACTCGCGATTGTAACTCTCAACCAGTATGCAGTCTAACTCAAGGCGCTTGCTTGTCACTTGGATCTTATTGACATGCTCTTGTCTCCTTTTGTCCTTTGCTCCACATACCACCCAGCCCAATAATGTTCGTATGGCATGGGGTTCATGGAGGCGTGTTGAATTAATAACTTCCCTTGGCTCAAGTAGGTGAGGCACATTGTTCCCAATTAATAAACCTACCTCAGCTTCTACCTCTGGGATGTAAATCTCTCGCAAGTGTGGCCAGCGTTCCAGATCTCCGGACCTGACCACATCGCACTCATCAATTGGTATGCGAGGGGCACTCAACACCGGGGGGAGTGTAATGCAAGTCTTGCCCTCATAGTCCAATACTGATAATCCCAAGACTAGACTGCATGCAACTTCCCCTACTCCGTTGATGGTTTCAACATTCACCTTAACGTCCTGCCTCTCAGTGCTGCCTAGGGTCTGCATTAAAACTTCCGAGACAAAGCATGTGGAACTCCCATTGTCCAAGAAAGCCTTCGTGAAAACATCCCTTCCTTCCCTTGACCTAATCCTTATCGGCACAACTGACATCCCTGTACCAATGCTACCTCCTCTAACCGCCCTGAACATAGCAATTTTGTTGTGTTCCTTCCTCCTGAGCCATTAAGGCTCTATTTGAGTGCTCAGATCCTATCACTTCTACTTCTTGGACCACTTCTGCTCCTTGGACCACTTCTACTTCCTGGTGTCGATGCAACAGCGTTGGGTGATTCCCATTGCATATGTTGCAACTTTTCCTGTTTCTGCAATACTGAGACCTATGACCACTTCTCAGACAGCCAAAACAGAGCCCCAACTCCCTTATGGCTCCCAGTTTTTCCTCAGGTCCCATTTGAGCTATTTGGTGGCATTCATCCACTATATGGGGTCCTGTACAGTACCAACATGAAAGCGGGGCAGTTCTGTTACATGAAACTTTCCTAGCCTTAGTTGAACACTCAGCCTTGATTGGTGCTTTTCCTTCTCCTACCCGAGGGGTGTCTTCCCTTCTGCCCCTCTGAAATAGGTTCAAGACCCTAGCCTCTCCTTCAATGAAACTCACCAAATCATCAAACGACACAGTCCTCTTTTTTTTTCTCATTAATCTTATCAGCAACTCTCCACCATCGAGTGTGCACCCCTAAGGAGAACTTGCTAATGATCAACCTCATTGTTTTTGGATTTTGTAATTCGGCAATGCCATAGGGGACGCACGAAATTGCATTCCTGCAAGTTTTGAGTGCCACCGAGTACTCGTCATACTCTTCCGCGTTGTTTTCCCTTATATCTTTCCATTTAATGATCTTTTCCACAAACGCGGTGGCTATCTGTTCTAGGTTTCCATATCGTTCCTCCAGCAACTTCCTTGCCTGCTTATAGCCCTCTGAAGCTTCTAAGTGGATGCAAGATGCCACAATATCGTTTGGCATGCCTGTCGTGTATAAATCCAGATACCTCAGCCTTTCCTTATCATTCGTCAACTGGCTACTAAAGACTTCATCAAATGAGCGAATGAACTTAAAATACTTTGTACGATCCCCATCAAACTTAACTATATCCTGCTTGGGCATCAAGCTTTTAAGGTTGCAAGAGATTAGCGCCTGCATGACTTCCCTATTGCTCAAGTCTCTTTGGTCATTCTCGCCCGAGCAACGGCATCCACTTAACCCAATCTCGGGCGCTTCCGTATTCAAATGCACGGGTCTCTCACTCTCGCTTACATCAGGGCTTGTGTGTTCTCTTACCCTAGGGATGTGAGTTATTTCCTTTTCCTTTACTCTGAATTCTCTTAGGGCCTTCTCCTCTGCCTCCACTCCAGCTAACTCTGCCTCTAAACCGACCCTCTCCCTCCTAGCCTTTAGCGCTGCTTCCTCTCGCTCTATGGCATCTATCTCCTTCATCGCCCGTAATTGTGCTGCCAACCTGGCTCTAGAAGCAGCTAATACTACATGACTGCTCCCAGTAGAACTCGCGCGCGACCGCTGAGATCTCCCGGAAGCAACAGATTGCATACCAATGACTGATGCGCTATCCCCCAAATTTAAATGTCCTTCCTCTTCCCTGGGCTCTTCAGTGCACTCACCTACCTTATGGCCCTGATTAACCCCACTCTCCTGCCTAACCTCAAGTCCCCGCAAAAACTCCTGTACCTCTACTCCATCCCTCTCTAGGGCTTCACTTAGACGCTGACACAATTCAGACTTGTTCCCTCCTCTTGGGAGGCCTCTAACTTCCAACTCCTCTCTCAATTGCGCAACCTTTAGGGTCTCCATTTTCCTAGGCCCCGTTCCGGCACTCCCTATGAGCTAACAAAATTCCCTAGTTGAATCGTAGCTGACCTAACCGATGAGTGGCCGAGAACCTGCACTACTCAATGAAGACCACCACCAGTACCTATGTTGCGACTGCCTAAATCCTCTAAGCCTAGAGACTGTCCCTAAATGTATCAATGTCTCGTGGCCCAGCCTCCTACCTGAAAGATCTTCTATTTGACATATCCCAGCCCTTACTTGAAATAACTTCTATTTGACATATCCCAGCCTTTACTTGAAAGAACTCTTACCTGAAATAACTTCTATTTGACATCTCCCAGCCTTTACCTGAAAGAACTACCTGAAATAACTTCTATTTGACATATCCCAGCCTTTACCTGAAAGAACTCCTACCTGAAATAACTTCTATTTGACATATCCCAGCCTTTACCTGAAAGAACTCTTACCTGAAATAACTTCTATTTGACATATCCCAGCCTTTACCTGAAAGAACTCCTACCTGAAATAACTTCTATTTGACATCTCCCAGCCTTTACCTGAAAGAACTCCTACCTGAAATAACTTCTATTTGACATCTCCCAGCCTTTACCTGAAAGAACTCCTACCTGAAATAACTTCTATTTGACATATCCCAGCCTTTACCTGAAAGAACTCCTACCTGAAATAACTTCTATTTGACATCTCCCAGCCTTTACCTGAAAGAACTCCTACCTGAAATAACTTCTATTAAATAGCTAAACCCCTCCTTGTTATGCCTAAGTTCTAATGCCATGCAGCATGCAGCAAACTAACAGCTGTCAAACTGAGAACTCTAGTGACCATTGGCTTAGGATTACAGCGCCCGTAACCGACGTTGGAAGTGGTTTCTTCATATGGATATTCCTCAAATTGGTAAAGTTAAATTGGGTAACCGTAACGTTACGTGCTAAGTTCTCATTTAAAAGGGTTTTAAATTGGATCTTCCAAGAAATGTTTTCATGCCACACACAGAAAAAACTTATGAATTAAATCAAACCCGTGATACCATTAACCTAAACCAGTTATGAGGACCTATAGACGATTATACCTAAACCAATACAGAACCAAGGGACCACATTATAAAATTCCACAAGGTTTCCCTCGACGATCAGATATCACTCTATCAACTCAAAATACATGAATAATGACCTGAGAACACAACATTCTGACCTTTTCCAAGTCTTAATGCACTACACACATCTGTTCCTGCTCACCTTCGAGATATTTGCCTAACAAATAAACTACTCAAGTCCAAATGCAAAATTTCCCTGCTATTTTTAATTAAACATCAACTCCTCTGTCATAAAAAACACAAAATAATTGTCACTCTAAATATTACACTACAGGACAATTTCCTTAATGAACTTCGTCAATCATCTTAAATAGGAATCAGCTAATCACGCCTTACAACTTAGGAACATTTAATACCCTCATAAATCTGGGTCCTGTGAATGAAATC
>NC_090736.1:84603019-84610519 GCF_036898095.1 Palaemon carinicauda
TTAATGTTAATGGAGTCTTATCAAATGAATTTCCAGTGAACAGTGGAATACTCCAATGGAATGTGTTGTCACTATCCTACTCATGGATTTTGTAATGCGTAGAACAGTCGGAGATGGTGGCGAAGGATTGAACTGGATAGGTGATAGGAAATTAACAGACCTAGCGTATGTCAATGATGCTGTCCTTGTTAACAAAACACCACAGGGTTTGCAATGCTTGCTTACCAGAATGCATGAAATATCACACGAGGTTTGGCTCAAGATGAATAGAAGAAAGACAGAGATAATGCGAATACAGTATGTAATGGAAGATAGAATCGTTTAAGTATTTAAGAACTATGATCTCTAATACAGGCTCTTTAGAATTAGAGTTTAGTGAAAGATTGAAAAACAAATCAGACAATGGCTAGGTTAAGTAAAATTTGGAAATAAAATCGCCAGAAATTACATATAAAAACCAGACCATATATCAGTTTAGTGGGATCAGTGTTACTGTATGGACATGAGTCATGGAATGACAATGAAACAATCTCCATTAGATTTAGTAGATTTGAGAACAAAACCCTCATAAGGATATTGGGAATTGAATGGCAGGACAGGATTAGAAATAAAACTATAAGAGAGATTACTTGAGTGCCATATGTGGATGAGATCATGATGAGGGATAGATAGAGATGGTTTGGGCATGCTTTTCGTACCCCCTAAGAGAGATTAGTTCACTAAACGTTCAACTGGGCTCCACAAGGCATTAGAAGGGAAGACGCAGGCCTAGATGGCTGAGGACTATGAAGCATGAAGTAGGAGATGATGAATTAAGAAGTATTGAATTAAAAGCTCAAGATAGAGACGACTGGCGAAATCTAACTGAGGCCCTAGGCGTCAATAGACGTAAGAGGAGATGATGATGATGATGATGATGATGATATAAAAACTAGACAAGAGGATGTGTATGGTGAATATATTTCTCTTTAATTGCAAATTCAGTTAAAAATTGGAAACATCATAGTAACTAGAATTCATGTAAGAACATATAAAAATAAACAAATATGAATGGGGATATTAGTACAAGCTGCACTTCGAATTGTTACTAGGACCCAGATAGTGCCTGTATGAACTACACGAATTTCAAATGAAACAAAAATTCCATATCTATTGTGTGTTTCAATAGTGAGTTATCCAAGCTGTAAAAAAGATCTCAAGTCTAACATGGCAAACTTAAGCATTAAACTCACTACGTCCAACCTCCTACTCTATTACTCAGTACTATTTTCATTCAGCTGCTCTTGTTAACACTTCAGAAGTTCAAATTTCTTGCAAATGTTTAAGAGATTGACACAAGTCTCTTTTCATAGTTTGTATATGACAAATCTGTAGCATTTTAACGTTGTTTGCTGATCTTAAAATATTTAATATATTTTATTCACTACTTTTCAAATATAGTCTATTTACTTTCTTATTTCCTTTCATTACTGGGTTACTTTCCCTGTTGGAGCCCTAGGGCTTATAACATCTTGCATTAAAAAATAGGGTTGTACCTTAGCTATCAATAATAATACTAGATTTCGTTTAATATAACATATGCTTAAGTAGCATTGGTTTTATAATACATCTTCTTAACGGCTCTAATAAGTTTGTTCTCTGTAGCACTGCATTCCACCACTAACTGTGAAAATTCATCATTCATCATCGGGTAGGTAAATTCAGGGAAGGTCTCATTTCAGGTTTAATGCAAAGTTCAAAAAGTAAAAAAAAATATACAATTAACACCAACATGTTTCTACACATAACTCCCCCTTCATCAGGCTGGAATGGTCGAAGTGGTATTGGTAAGGTCATTTTATATGGCGGGTTCGTTGGAAGAGGTGGCAAATTTACATTGATTGCCTCCAGCCCCATGGGCGGAGCGAGTAGGGGCGTAATCTTGTTAGGGTTGCTGCAGTGAACTTTCTCTTGTTCCTCCTATTGTAAGGGTTGCAGCAGCGAACATTTCTTTCATTCCTCTTGTTTGGGATGCAGCCGTGAAAGTTTCTCCTGTTCCTCCTCTTGGTAGTGCTGCAGCAGCGAATGTCTCTCTTGTTCCACCTCTTGTTAGGGCTGTGGCAGCAAAGTTTCTCATGTTCTCCTTCGTGTTAAGGTTACAGCAGAGAACGTTTCTCGTGTCCCTCCTCTTGTTAGGGTTAAAGCAGTGTGAGTTTTTCTCTCTCGTCCTCTAATTAGGGTTGCAGCAACGAACGTTCATATTGTCCCTCCTCTTGTTAAAGTTGCCGCAGTAAATGTTTCTCTAGTTCCTCCTCTTGTTAGGGGTGCAACAGAGAACGTTTTTCTTGTTCCTCTTTTTGTTAGGGTTGCCGCAGCAAACATTTATCTTGTTCATCCTCTTGTTAGGGTTACAGCAACGAACGTTTCTCTTGTTCATCCTCCTGTTATGGTTGCAGCAGGGAATGTTTCTCTTGTTCCTCTTCCTGTTATGCTCGGAGCAGGGAACATTTCTCTTGTTCCGACTTTTGTTAACGTTGCAGCAGTGAACGCTTCTCTTGTTCCTCCTCCTGTTATGGTTGCAGCAGGGAACGTTTCTTTTGTTCCTACTCTTGTTAAGGTTGCAGCAGCGAACATTCTCTTTTTCCTCCTCTTGTTAGGGTGGCAGCAGCAAATAGTTCTGTTTCCTCTTCTTGTTAGGGTTGCAGCAGCGAACGTTTTTCTTGTTCCTTCTCTTCTCAGGGTTGCATCAGCAAACACTTCTCTTGTTCCTCCTCTTGCTAATATTGCAGCAGGGAACGTTTCTCTTGTTCCTCCTCCTATTAGGGATACAGCAGCGAACGTTTGTCTTGTTCCTTCTCCTGTTTGGGTTGCAGCAGTGAACGTTCATCTTGTTCCTCCTCTTATTTCGGTTGCAGCAGCAAATGTTTCTCTTGTTAGGGTTGCAGCAGTGAACTTTTCTCTTGTTCCTTCTCTTGCTGGAGTTGCAAGAGGAAATGTTTCTTTTGTTCTTCCTCTTTTTTAGGGTTGCAGCAAAGACAATTCTCGTTACCAAGTGACCATTGCCCCACAATTCCTTCAGTCTTCTTTCCATCAACTTTAAGATGGTCCTCAGATTTTGTTTCGACTGTTCTTGCAATTTTGGCGTCCACCTAACTCAAGTCATAAAAGCAGTGTCAAAATTTGGTCTTCAGATTGGCTGGTCCAATTTCGGCCTCATCTCTCTTATGTCTCGTCTTTCGAGTCTTTTATTTCTTCACGGAACAAAGACAGAAAAGATGTTCCAAGACACGTTTGCAATTTGGTTGTCAATCAAAATGCGGGAACGAAAAAAATCCGTAATGATATATTTCCTAAACTAGAACCGGGTGGGCAAACAGTATTCCAGAGAGGTGCAGCTTTATTTATTTATTTTTTTTTCCTTTTTTAACTTACCAAATATGAGGAATTGCTCGAGGCCAGGCCATCGAATTTCCAAAAGAGGCACTCGTCTCCTTAATGTGCTCAATTATTCTTATGATTTTGCAATGAGTTATTGATATAGTTTAGTATCAATTAACTGTTCTCATCTGTCTGTAAAAAGCCATTTAAAAGGCATATCAGTCAAATGCCCTCAAAAAACTAAAAATCGAGTACGCCTATTGGACTTCCATAAAACTTGTGAGAAGGTAATAACCAATGCTACATTACGTAATCAATATTGAGTTATGATTATAACTTCGTAGCATTCTTTCTTCTTTGCATTTTTATTCTTCCTCTGGTTTTGACCTTGAATGACCTACCCAACCAAACAGTTAGAAATTTGCAAAGGGATAACTAGTGGAGAAATAAAATGATGATAATGGAAACGAAAATTATAATGTACCATCCAAGTGTCTAGGACACTGTACTGTTCCTTGTCTCTGCCTCTTATGATCGACGTGTACAATGCCAGCCAATAGCTAAGTTTTAGGTGAGACACATTATAGAAATCATATGAAAGAAAAGTGTAAGAATTGATGGATATAATTGTTTCTAACTCACTCTTCTCAACCAACATTAATTCACTAAAATTTCTTGGCTAACGAACATTGATATTTCAGAGGTCACAAAAGTTTGCGTTTCAAAGTTGGGTTTTACTGCTCTGCAGTTTCGCTAATAGACACACGGACTTTATAGAATTGCCCCCCCCCCCCCAAAAAAAAAAAAAAAAAAAAACTTCCATGTAAGTTCCTTAATTTAGAGGTTAATTTCTCCCAACGCACACCAACGAACGAGTGTTTGATTACCTCCGCGTTTATAAAAACCCAAACTGAAGGAAAAGATCTTTTGATAATTAGCAAATGACATTTGCTTAAAAGCTTTGGTGTTGCGAAAATGCCGGTTAACCTAATGAATCCTTTTATCTCCCGACATGATTAATTTCATCAACCAATTAAAAGCTCCTCTTTATGCCCATTGGCTACTTCTACTTCATTCTATATATCATCTAGACATTAACAAGATTACCAAGCACATGTTGAAATAAAGTTGAAACGTCTTCCTCTCTCTTGATATTTCTCTTCAGAGTAAAACTCCATTTTTCACCTCTAAGCGCTTTTTTACACGGCGGAAACGGAATAAGAGGGAAGAAAACCAAAAGCAAATGTGATTCAATTCTTTGAAACAAATGCAGGTGAGGATGAAGAGGGAAAGGGATCTCCCCTTCCTCTGCAGCAGCTGATTTGCTCTCTTCTATCCCAGATTAGTTTTCTGACAGCAGATGAGATCTTCAGGCTGTCTTGAAGGTGAAAGCTCAGAGTAACTCTTTAATGATTTCGTCATTAGAGGCTTTCAGAGTTTCAGCTCGCTTGTCTCCGAATCTCAGCTGATGCCAACTAATGAGCCTAAGTTGAGGAACTTTATCGTACTCGGAGGAGAGGCTCCGTCTCTGCTGTGCCCGAGACCCAGTTGTACTAATCATACCTTTCTATGAACATCTGTGCTGAACCATGATACAAAATTTACACAAATGTTTTATATTTATCATAAATGCTACTCTTATCGACATATATCTTACATTAAATGCACTCCTACCTTTCGATACTTGTGAATCCTAGTTTTGGTCCCGAAATAGGCAAACATTTGATTAAAGTTTTGTCCTTACACTTCGTGCTAGATTTATCAATAAAGATAAAATCCTTCTAATTCTAATCTTTTCCATACTTGTTTAAAGTCCATAAGTACAATGTTCAGTAATAACTAATGTCCAAACTAGGATTTATTTCTTTTACTTTTTTATGAAAGAATCTATTTTTAAAAACCATAGTTAATTTTGAGGCCCTATCTTTTGGATCAGTATATCGTTACACAATCTGTATTATAAGCCTTATAGTAAAAAAAATAAATCTAAGTTCCAAAAGTCTTACAACATTTTTGAATTATTGAGATTTAGTCGCAATCTTTTATATTCCAAGCCTTTTTATTTTCTTTTTAAATGAAACCCCTTGACAAACGCTGGTATAAAACATAATATATTTTTTCTGTTAGATATACATGATTTCGTGTTACCATTTTACAGCTGTTCTGTTTCATACATCAGTTTAATTATTTAATGTTTACAGATCGAATATTACTTTCGGATTCCTCATCTCTACGTTTTTGTAAAACAATATAAAATATAAATTTCTTGTACAACCGTGTTTAGTGTGAATAAAAATTATTTTTTGAAACCTTCGCAACAGAAAACCAAATTCAGTGTGTGTACATTATTAACGTAATCAACGCATAAAAGTCATTTTCCCCCAATTACCCAAGCTACCTTCTCTAATTCCTCAGATTAATCTAGCAACGCTCTCACCACTGATGAAAACCCCATCATTTCCTCTCCTCTAAGTTGCTCAAAGGAAACAGCACACTTGATTAACATGTAACGACGTGAATTTTGCCAGAAGGTGTAAAATGGGTTATAACAGAAGGCTTCCGTATCAAGTGAGATTGTTTTTATTATCAAATAGAACGAAGATGAAAGACTTTATACAGCTACCAGAAGGCACTCTCTCTCTCTCTCTCTCTCTCTCTCTCTCTCTCTCTCTCTCTCTCTCTCTCTCTCTCTCTCTCTCTCTCCACAGTACTGATCAGAGAAGGTTCAACAAACAACGGGGGTTATTCTAGTCCTACTCTTGATGGCCGCTCATGAATGGCAGAGGCTAGGGAAAGTAACATTGCTCTAGCTAGCAAGTCAATGCCATAGAGACTGACCATATTTACACAAGATCAGCACCCAAGTCCCCTCTCCAACCAAGCTAGGATCATGGAGGGACAGGCCATGGTTGCTGATAACTCCTCAGCAAGTAGAACTATAGACTCCCACAAAACCCTTTCCTTGGATAACAAGGAAGGTGAGGCTGCAGACACTACAAGCAACTATCGAACTTGAACGCGACTCAAACCCCAGTCCGGCAGATCGCCAGGCAAGGATATTTCAAAGAGGCCACCACAACCCTTTATTGTGATAGAAGAGAGGCTATTCTTATGGATGCGTTTTCGGTTCTATCGTATATCATTAATGTTATTTGTTTCATATTAAACTGCTCTTTTATACTGTCAGTGAATGAAGAGCTGGAATTAAATATGAATTACTGGACAGTATCAATCCATATACGCCCCAATAACATGAGCTATAGTCAATACTTTTGGTGTAATTGATTACTACTGTTGTTAAGACCACCTCTAATGAATCGAATCTTTATCTCAACTAGTCTTAATTTGATACATTTCTCGACAAGGAATTTTGAAATTAATATTTAAAAGATTTTGCCCAAAATGTATCCATTTTCAATTCAATTATTTCAGTTACATAATGAATGAATTCACTGATGAATATGCCTGTTACTTTTGGTTGGAATGTAAAATGGCATGGGTGTTTACCTGAATACCTCTCAAATAATAATGAAGAGAAATACTTCTTTTATAGGTAGTAGGTTGGCTACGGCACCAACCAACAGCTGAGATATCACCGCTAGAGTGTTATTGGGTCCTTTGACTGGCCAAACCATACTACATTGGATACATCTCTATGGTTGCGGCTCATTTTCCTTTGCCTACTTATACACCTAATAGTCTGTCTACATTCTCCTCTGTCTTCATACACTTGACAACACTGAGATTACCAAACAATTTTTCTCCACTCAAGGGGTTAACTACAACACTATTAACTCTTCATTAAGGGTAAGAGAGATAGATTCTTTGGCTACGTTAAGCAGCTCTTCTAGGAGCAGGACACTCCAAAATCAAACCATTGTTCTCTAGTCTTGGATAATGCCATACCCTCTGTACCATGGTTTTTCACTGTCTTAGAATAGAGTTCTCTTGCTTGAGGGTACAATCGGGCACACTATTCTATTATTATCATTATTAATTGCTAAGTTATAACCCTAGTTGGAAAAGCAAGATGCTATAAGCTCAGGGCCCCCAACAGGGAAAACAGCCCAGTGAGCAAAGGAAACAAGGAAACATTAAATATTCTAAGAACAGTAACAACATTAAAATAGACATTTCTTATAT
>NC_090736.1:84615519-84628019 GCF_036898095.1 Palaemon carinicauda
TACATACATACATACACACATGAATACACACCTGCATATATTATATGCATATATATGCATATATATGTAGGTGTGTATTCATGTATGTATATGCAAGTATATATATATATATATATATATATATATATATATATATATATATATATAAATATATATATATATATACATATATATATGAGTGTGTATTTATGTATGTAATATATATATATGTATATATATGTACCTATATATATATATATATATATATATATATATATATATATATATATATATATATATATATCGTTCATATGTAGTACAATAACTTTCTAAAGAACTGCAGTAAGATTAGTTCTAAAGTTCGAAAAATAAGAAGGAAAATGTGAGTTTTGCGTGCCCCAAGTGAGTTAAAACAGCTTAAATATAATTCTTCACTTGAGTTTGGTTTTAACTATTTCAACCTTAAAATATAAGACATTTGTTAACGTGGAATGGGGTACATAATTGTCATGAAATCTTAGTTTCCGAGTATTTATAGTTTGAACCGTTCCTTTTGTTCTCTTTCTCAAACCATCCAGATTTCCATTAGCAGCCCTTTAATTCAAATTAATTGTCAATATGTTAGCAATAGTTAATTGTTTACATTTGAGACATACGATACATTTCCGGAGAGAGAGAGAGAGAGAGAGAGAGAGAGAGAGAGAGAGAGAGAGAGAGAGAGAGAGAGAGAGAGAGAGAGAGTTATAGCAATATCACTATTAAAGAAAAAGGCAAGCGAAAAAGATTCCATAAATTCTGTGTAATTAAACTACATTGTTCTCATCATTGATATTAATCAACGTGACTGAAAAGACACGAGGAATTCCCTTCCCTTTTTTTTAGTTCTTCTTCTTCTTCTTCTTCTTCTTCTTACTCTTCATGGCTTCTCAGAAGTATTTTCGCTTAACATCGCCAAAAATTCCATGTCTTTTTTTTTTCCCCTTTCTTGGGGGGGGGGGGGGGGTGGTTGCTTTTTATGCGCTGATTTCAAGACGGCATTACGGGGTACTGTCTGTCCGAGCTCTGACTGAGGCAGCTATGCCAATGCTTCTCGTAATGCCAGTTGCTTTAACGAAAAACACATTTGCTTCATTCGAATGGTGAGCCGTCTAAAACATTATAATTATTATCACTATTTTAACATTTGCTATTATCATTTAAATATTATCTAAACATTCAATGGAAAGTTATCAATCTTATTCTATGTCTGTCTGTCTGTCTGTCTGTCTCTGCCTTTTTCGCTATATCTCTCATAGCTTGATCAACGAATTTAAGCTACGTTAGATCTGATTGGTGAACGGGGCGGACATCACCATACAAGTACATCTTAACCCTTACACACGCAATATATATGTGTATATATATACATGTATAAATAAATATATATATATATATATATATATATATATATATATATATATATATATATGTATATATATATATATATATATATATATATATATATATATATATATATGTGTGTGTGTGTGGCCGCGAGGGCATAAAAACAATTAGAATAGCGATAACGTTATCCCTGCGTGTCGTAAGAGGCGACTAAAAGGGACGGGACGAGGGGGCTGGGAACCCCCTCTCCTGTATAAAAAATCCTGTGAGACATTATCAAAGAGATGGAGCTGGGGAGAGAGTGACTGCTCCCCGCACTCTAGTTTTGGGGTGTTTGAATGTGCGTGGATGTAGTACAATAGAGAGTAAAAGATGTGAGATTGGAAGTATGTTTAGAAGTAGAAGGATGGATGTATTGGCCTTGTGTGAGACAAAGATGAAAGGAAAGGGTGAAGTGATGTTTGGTGAAATGTCTGGTAGAGTGTCTGGGATTGAAAGGGGAAGAGCGAGAGAGGGTGTGGCTTTATTGCTGAGTGAATGGATGACAGGTAAAGTAGCGGAATAGAAGGAGATATCATCTAGGTTAATGTGGGTAAGGGTTAGGTTGGGTAGGGAATGTTGGGCGTTTGTCAGTGCGTATGGGCCAGGTAGTGAGAAAAGTGAAGAAGAGCGGAATGAGTTCTGGAATGAATTAACTAGGTGTGTAGAAGGACTGGGTAGAAGGAATTATGTAGTTGTCATGGGTGACTTAAATGCTAGAGTGGGCGCTGGAGAGGTAGAAGGTGTCTTTGGGAAGTATGGCGTACCAGGTGAAAATGAGAGTGGTGAGAGACTGGTAGATATGTGTGTTGAACAAGAGATGGTAATAAGTGCTAGCTTTTTAAAAAGAAAGATAAAAATAAGTATACATGGGTAAGAGTGGCAAATGGAAGAGTAGTAGAAAGGGCATTAATGGATTATGTGTTGATAACTAAAAGAATGTTTGGAAGATTGAAAGACGTGCACGTGTTTAGGGGTATGGCTAACGGTATGTCTGATCATTTTTTGGTGGAAGGAAAATTAGTTGTAGCAAAAGAGTGGGGGAATAGAGTAGGTGGATGTAAAAGGGAGCTAGTGAGGGTTGAAGAGCTAATAAAACCGGGGGTAAAAAGTAAATATCAGGAAAGGTTGAAAATGGCATAAGACGGGGTGAGAGTAAGAGAAACTGGTAATTTAGAGGAGGAGTGGAAGTTAGCAAAAGAAAATTTTGTTGGGATTGCAAGTGATGTATGTGGCAAGAAGGTTGTTGGAGGCAGCATGAGGAAGGGCAGTGAATGGTGGAATGAAGGAGTGAAGGTAAAAGTGGAAGAGAAAAAGAGGGCTTTTGAAGAATGGCTGCAGAGTAATAGTATAGAGAAGTATGAAAAATATAGAGAGAAAAATGTGGAAGTAAAGCGCAAGGTACGGGAGGCAAAGAGGGCAGCTGACCTGAGGTGGGGTCAGGGACTGGGTCAGCCATATGAAGGGAATAAGAAGAAGTTTTGGAAAGAAGTGAAGAGAGTAAGGAAGGCTGGCGCAAGAATTGAAGAGACAGTGAAAGATGGAAATGGAAGATTGTTAAAAGGAGAGGAGGCAAGGAAAAGGTGGGCGGAATATTTTGAAAGTTTGCTGAATGTTGAGGATAATAGGGAGGCAGATATAATTGCTGTTCCAGGTGTTGAGGTGCCAGTGATGGGAGATGAGAATGAGAGAGAGATTACAATAGAGGAAGTGAGGAGAGCACTAGATGAAACGAGAGTAGGAAAAGCATCTGGTATGGATGGTGTGAAAGCTGAGATGTTGAAGGAAGGGGGTGTGACTGTACTTGAATGGTTGGTGAGATTGTTTAATATGTGTTTTGTGTTGTCAATGGTACCAGTAGATTGGGTTTGTGCATGTATTGTACCACTATATAAGGGTAAGGGAGATGTGCATGAGTGTTGTAATTCAAGAGGTATTAGTTTGTTGAGTGTAGTTGGAAAAGTGTATGGTAGAGTAATGATTAATAGGATTAAGGATAAAACAGGGAATGCAATCTTGGAAGTACAGGGTGGTTTTAGAAGAGGTAGGGGTTGTATGTATCAGATTTTTGCAGTTAGGCAGATATGCGAGAAATATTTAGCAAAAAGTAAGGAGGTGTATGTTGCATTTACGGATCTGGAGAAAGCATATGATAGAGTTGATAGGGAAGCAATGTGGAATGTGATGAGGTTATATGGAGTTGGTGGAAGGTTGTTGCAAGCAGTGAAAAGTTTCTACAAAGATAGTAAAGCATGTGTTAGAATAGGAAATGAAGTGAGCGATTGGTTTCCGGTGAGAGTGGGGCTGAGACAGGGATGTGTGATGTCGCCGTGGTTGTTTAACTTGTATGTTGATGGAGTGGTGAGAAAGGTGAATGCTCGAGTGCTTGGACGAGGATTAAAACTGGTAGGCAAGAATGATCATGAATGGGAGGTAAATTAGTTGTTGTTTGCGGATGATACTCTACTGGTAGCAGACACAGAAGAGAAGCTTGATCGACTAGTGACAGAATTTGGAAGGGTGTGTGAGAGAAGGAAGTTAAGAGTTAATGTGGGTAAGAGTAAGGTTATGAGATGTACGAGAAGGGAAGGTGGTGCAAGGTTGAATGTCATGTTGAATGGAGAGTTACTTGAGGAGGTGGATCAGTTTAAGTACTTGGGGTCTGTTGTTGCAGCAAATGGTGGAGTGGAAGCAGATGTACGTCAGAGAGTGAATGAAGGTTGCAAAGTGTTGGGGGCAGTTAAGGGAGTAGTAAAAAATAGAGGGTTGGGCATGAATGTAAAGAGAGTTCTATATGAGAAAGTGATTGTACCAACTGTGATGTATGGATTGGAGTTGTGGGGAATGAAAGTGATGGAGAGACAGAAATTGAATGTGTTTGAGATGAAGTGTCTAAGGAGTATGGCTTGTGTATCTCGAGTAGATAGGGTTAGGAACGAAGTGGTGAGGGTGAGAACGGGTGTAAGAAATGAGTTAGCGGCTAGAGTGGATATGAATGTGTTGAGGTGGTTTGGCCATGTTGAGAGAATGGAAAATGGCTGTCTGCTAAAGAAGGTGATGAATGCAAGAGTTGATGGGAGAAGTACAAGAGGAAGGCCAAGGTTTGGGTGGATGAATGGTGTGAAGAAAGCTCTGGGTGATAGGAGGATAGATGTGAGAGAGGCAAGAGAGCGTGCTAGAAATAGGAATGAATGGCGAGCGATTGTGACGCAGTTCCGGTAGGCCCTGCTGCTTCCTCCGGTGCCTTAGATGACCACGGAGGTAGCAGCAGTAGGGGATTCAGCATTATGAAGCTTCATCTGTGGTGGATAATGTGGGAGGTTGGGCTCTGGCACCCTAGCAGTACCAGCTGAACTCGGCTGAGTCCCTGGTTAGGCTGGAGGAACGTAGAGAGTAGAGGTCCCCTTTTTTGTTTTGTTTCGTTGTTGATGTCGGCTACCCCCCAAAATTGGGGGAAGTGCCTTGGTATATGTATGTGTATGTATATATATATATATATATATATATATATATATATATATATGTATATATATATATATATATATATATATATATATGTTTGTGTATATATATATATATATATATATATATATATATGTTTGTGTGTGTATATATATATATATATATAATATATATATATATATATATATATATATATATATATATGTTTGTGTGTGTATATATATATATATATATATATATATATATATATATATATATATATATATATATATGTTTGTGTGTATATATACATACACACACACACACACATATATATATATATATATATATATATATATATATAAGGAGAGAGAGAGAGAGAGAGAGAGAGAGAGAGAGAGAGAGAGAGAGAGAGAGAGAGAGAGAGAGAGAGAGAGGGTTGCTGCACTTTTTTCTTCGTTATAGTTTTAAGACAGTACCATATATAATGTTTTAGCTGTATCTGGACATGACTATCAATAAACTATTTATAGTATAAAGTTTGATTATGATTAATACGATTTCATAAATATGTTTTGTTTACAACAGAGAGAGCCATTCAATTTCAATCCGTGAGCTAAAACTTCAATATTATTATTTGATTGATTGATTTTGAGTTTTCTGTTATCTTGACATCGGAGATCATTGACTCTGATATCATTTGTTATTGATAAAGAATAAAAGAAAGTTCAGTTTAAAACCATAAAAGCAAAGATGCCCTAATTAAAGCTGAATGGCTTTCAGAAGACTTGCTTCTGAAATAAATTTGAAAATATCACTAGTATAGTATAACACATCCTGCCCAAGAATCTTGGCAAAAATTGTCCTTCTTCCCCAAATATAGCTGAGGTTAGCTAAAAGAAGGCCATATTTTCTTTTCACTTTGAGATCTCCTATTAAATTGATTTTCTCAATCATCAGACTTTGTAGGTATGTGTTAATGACCCAGGTGCCAGCAGTTATATGACATTCCATTAGTCTTTGGGGTTTTACGGCAAAAGAAAGTCTTTCCTTCACGACCTCTCCTTGCGTCTCTCTTAACCTTTTAAAAAGTATTCACAAGGTGTCATAATATGACCTTCTCAAGGTTTTACAGTATTGTATATGTGTATATATATCATATATATACATATATATCACACACAGACACACACACACACACATATATATATATATATATATATATATATATATATATGTATATATATATATATATATATATATATATATATATATATAAAAAATGGGGGGGGGAAGATAAGCATACCCTGGTAATTGGGGGTACCCCGGAGAGGTACACTCGGAAACTACAATCTCCCATAAATTGCCGAAACTGCTGAAATGTAGTTAGGAAGAGTTGAATGTGTGTGTGCGCGTACACATCTAACTAAATACCTATTCGTCATTTATGACGGGTGGCGTACAATGGTGTGAATAATATGTATATATATATATATATATATATATATATATATATATATATATATATATATATATATATATATATATATATATATATATATATATATATATATATATTTTGTACCAACCGTGTTTCACACAATTGTACATAATTCCTTTTGTATATATTATGCTTGTATCTTCGCTCTTCCCTCGCACTAAAACGAACATGAAAATTCATGTCTGGTTTTTCCTCTGTAATATTGTCTGTCTTGTGAACTTGTTATGTCCTGTTGCCTTGAGGTTTTGTATATAAGGAGAGAGTTCTACAATAATATAACTCAGTCGTTTCCAACCTGCCTTTGAGTTCACAACCTTACTCGGCGCCGTCACATTGGTGACCCCGGAAGTCGACTCGCTCCCACTGCCTTTCACCCCCACCTCCCTCGCCCCTCCATCGTTGGTACTATGACGCAGACGGACTCTACTACAGCAGTTGGCGCCGCGGGCGCCCCATTGAAACTTTCACCGTTCGCCACCGGAGTGGCGTTTGCTTGGTTTCAACGCGCAGAAGTCCACTTCCGTATCAGGGGCGTGACTCGCTCAACCACCAAAGTGGATTATGTTCTCGCGGCGATACCCGAGGACACCTTCCCAGAAATATCCGACTGGCTTTGTGAACAAGGAGACACCCCAATAGCGTATGACGCCCTCAAAACATACCTTCTGCAGCAGTACTCGCCGTCGCCAGCCGCCCGTATAGCAAAGCTTTTTCAGCTCTCGCAACAACCGTTGGGGGACCAAAGGGCTTCGCTTCCCCTCAGGGAAATGACCAGTATCGCTCGCCTTCAACCTGCCGCAGACGGCTCTCCTCGTGAGGTGAACCTACTTCGTGCCCTTTGGATACGCCGTTTACCCGAACCTGTACGCGCTGCCATACCCGATGTCGATAGTTTACCCAAAAAGGACTTGATGACCAAAGCCGACGCCCTTATGGACAGCCACTTCAAGACCTCCATCAACGCCTCCACCCCTGACGACGAGGATGCCTATTTAACGTCAAACGAAGCTGACATGAATGCCGTAGGACATACACGCCTACTCCGTGACGTGCCGAAGCGGCGACAAAGCCGCCCACCACCCACCAATCGCTCGCGCCCCAACGAACGACTTCTACAACCACTTACTACCTCCCATCCGCTGCAGTTTTGCTACTACCACTTCAGATTCGGGGCAACCGCGAAGAAATGTGCCAAGGATTGTCAGTGGCCAAAAAACGTGTAAGTAGGCCATCGCTTGTGGTGGTGGCCTCCCATGTTTCTAATCTTTTCTTTTTACAGGATGCAGGAACGGGCGTGCGATTTTTGGTAGACACGGGTGCTTGTCGTTCTCTTTTGCCAAGGAAACTCTTCAAGGCACGACGTAGTCTGTCTACATCTGCCGACGTCCGCTTAGTAGCTGCCAACGGATCTGCGATACCCACCTACGGTTACGAGAACCTCACATTATCGTTCGGAAACGGTAAATTCAATTGGAAGTTTCTCGTTGCTGACGTCACAATGCCAATCCTCGGTGCGGATTTCCTCTCTCATTTCCACCTTCTGGTCGATGTCGCCCACCGACGATTGGTCAACGCAGACTCGTACTTGTCGACACCTCTTCAACCCGCCCCCTCTAACCTCGCTCTCCACATCAGCGCACCCACGGATGCCTACGCCCACCTCCTCCCGTCGTACCCGGATGTTTTCCGTCCAGAACTTCGCCAAACGCCCACGGTTCCTGCCAAGCACGGTATTTATCACCATATCAAGACGACGGGACCCCCAGTCTTCGCAAAATTCAGACTACTGGGACCGGAACGATAGGCAGCCGCCAAACAGACGTTCGCCGAAATGGAGAAAATGGGCCTTTGCCAAAAGGCCTCCAGCCCATGGTCGTCGCCCTTATACATCGTTCTGAAGAAAGATGGCTCCCTCCGTCCGTGCGGGGATTACAGGCGCCTGAACATACAAACAGAACCGGATCACTACCCCCTCCCAAACATTGCCGACGTGACCTCCTACCTGCACAAAGCGAAGGTTTTCTCTACGCTCGACCACCTGAAGGGGTATTATCAGGTGCCTATGAACCCAGAAGGCATCCCCAAGACCACCATCACCACTCCGTTTGGTACATACACCTTCAATTACTCCTGTTTTGGCCTTCGTAATGCTGGGGCAACGTTTCAACGTCTCATGGATGGCATCTTAGGGGACCTCCCTTTCTGTGTATGTTATGTGGACGACATACTTGTGTTCTCCTCCTCAAAAGAGGAACACCTCCGTCACCTGCGCATCGTGCTCGACCGCCTGCAACAAAACGGCCTTGTCGTCCGGTACGACAAGTGTACCTTTGGCGCCAACAAAGTATCGTTCTTAGGGCACCGCATCACTCCTGAAGGTGTCCACCCCCTCCCTGAGAAGGTAGCAGCCGTTCAGAACTTCCCCGTGCCCTCGACCGTCAAAGCTAGGAATTCTTGGGCATGATCAACTATTTTCACCGTTTTCTGCCAGCCATTGCCGCCACTCTTGCTCCCCTCTACGCCTCCCTTAAGGGCAAGCCGAAGGACCTGATGTGGGGTCCCCTTTAAGAAGCAGCCTTCTGCAATGCAAAGAAGGCCCTATCAACTGCTGCGGCTCTCACTTTTCCTATCCCACACGCCCCTCTCCTTCTCTCCACCGATGCCAGTGACGTCGCTATTGGTGCAATACTCGAGCAGGTGGTCAAAGGCTCGCCCCGCCCATTGGCCTTCTTCAGCAGAAAACTGTCCAAGGCAGAATCGGGTTATTCTACCTTCGATCGAGAATTGCTGGCGGTGCACTTGGCTGTCCGTCACTTTCGCCATTTCTTAGAAGGTACGCCCTTCGTCATTCGCACAGACCACATGCCTCTGGTGCACGCCTTCACTCGACAGTCTGACGCCTGGTCCACCCGTCAACGCCGACATCTCTCCGCCGTGGCTGAATACAATTGCACCCTCCAATACGTCCCTGGGAAAATGAATCCCGTTGCCGATGCCCTGTCAAGAAACACGTTGGCTGCCGTTCAACTGGGATTGGATTACAACGCCCTGGCTGAAGCCCAACGACAGGATCCAGAGTATCAAGCTTGTAGCACATCCTGCACGTCCCTCCGTTGGGAAGACTTTCCCCTCGAAGACTCCAACACCACCCTCCTCTGTGACGTCAGTACTGGTAGACCGCGACCTTGGATTCCTGCTCCCATGCGCCGACAGGTGTTTGATTTCATTCACGGCCTTTCACATCCCTCGTGCCGTTCTACTGCACAGCTGCTGAAGGCAAAGTTCATTTGGCACGGCATTTCTAAGGATGCTAAGGATTGGGTCCGCGCCTGTACTTCTTGCCAAACTTCCAAAGTACATCGACACACGGATTCAGGAGTGGGCAATTTTCTTCAACCTCAGCGTCGTTTCGCACACATTCACGTCAAAGTTGTAGGCCCCCTACCCACATCACAAGGACATCGTTACCTGTTTACCGTCATCGACCGCTCCACTCGTTGTCCTGAAGCCATTCCCATGGAAACTGCAACGTCCGCCTCATGTACATCTGCCTTACTCTCTGGATGGATTTCAAGATTCAGTATCCCTGAGCATATTACTTCTGACAGGGGAACCACTTTCACCTCTCAATTGTGGACGTCATTAGCGAATCTCCTGGGCATCACCCTACACCAGACAACGGCCTACAACCCCGCTGCCAATGGAATGGTTGAACGTTTTCATCGCACCCTCAAAGCAGCTTTGATGTCCCGCTGCAAGGATTGCAACTGGTTTACTCAGCTTCCCTGGGTCCTCCTGGGACTAAGGACCACTCCTAAAGACGCCCTCGACGTCTCGGCAGCTGAAATGGTGTATGGCGACCCGTTGGTCGTCCCTGCCGAATTTTTTCCTTCTAAAACCTCCTCCGACAATCTCCAGCGCATACATCACGTCGTGGGAAAATTTACTCCGTGCCGCCAGACTTACAAGCCCCCAGCGAAGCATCACATACCAACGGACTTGCACTCTGCAACGCACGTCTTCCTGCGCAACGACACCAGCAAGCCACCACTAACGCCCCCTTACACGGGCCCTTTCCTTGTGATCCGACGCAGTCCGAAAGCATTCCTCCTAAACATTCGGGGCAAAGAAGACTGGGTCTCCATTGATCGTCTAAAACCTGCTTATCTTCTGCCAGATGACCCGCCTACAGTTCGCCTCTCTAGATCAGGGCGCCCTATTTAACATGTAGAGTATGTCATTTTTAGGGGGGGAGCCATGTACCAACCGTGTTTCACACAATTGCACATAATTCCTTTTGTATATATTATGCTTGTATCTTCGCTCTTCCCTCGCACTAAAACGAACATGAAAATTCATGTCTGGTTTTTCCTCTGTAATATTGTCTGTCTTGTGATCTTGTTATGTCCTGTTGCCTTGAGGTTTTGTATATAAGGAGAGAGTTCTACAATAATATAACTCAGTCGTTTCCAACCTGCCTTTGAGTTCACAACCTTACTCGGCGCCGTCACAATATATATATATATATATATATATATATATATATATATATATATATATATATATATATATATATATATATAAAGTTGTAAGTTAATTAATATTCCGTATCAGTACTAACTTGACTAATGTTATAAAAGTCTTCTATATAAGGGTATATAATCGATTCAGCTCCTCAATTTCTATCATATCTTTATAATGATAATATTATTCTACGAACACTATTCATTCTATAACATCTTGTTCCTTCATTACAATGAATAAAACTTAATGAAATATAAATATTGATCCTCCCTGACAATATCAATAGGTATATAATACGATTAGGTCAAATACCCTACCCCAAAACAGGATAATATAAAAAATGAAGAAAAAATTGTAAATTAAACGTGAAAATAAACAAAATAACCCTTTTTATTTCAATCATTCCCTCACTGGCAATTCATATGAACAAAGAATGCATGGAATGTGATATACATATATACATATTTCGCATGATCTACGTGAATTACACATTTCCCAAAACCAGTCCCGGGGTCTCGCGACTTACAGAGGGGGCCCGAGATTAAGGCCCTCCCATGGGAAATCTACTGGCCACAGCATTATAAAAGCCCTTTCAGCTGGTCATTTTTTATTTCTCTCCTGACACAACAAATGCCTCTTCCCCGAGGAACAGCTTCGAACTGTGCTGGTATCGTATTAGATTTTATCAAATGAAAAGAAAAAGGAAAATTTATTTATTTTTTCTTTTTTATAGTCACTCATATTTCACAACGTTAAGAGTATCTGTTCGTTGGGATTTACATCACAGGCCATGGTTAGAATGGCCCTTTATTTCCCGCTTAGATCTGTATAAAACTATTTTTTTTTTCGAATAGATTCTTTTAGCTGATATAAACAAAACAGGTTGAATAATTCAATTTTCACAGCCCGTTAATATTGTCGTGATAAGGCATTTAATATTTTTTTTTTTACATATTAAAAGAAGATGGAGGTAAAGAAAGGACTGAATTAAGCATTTTCCCCTCATTGACCATCTTCTGAGGATGAAAAAGGAGACGTCTCTAGTTGTCGACATCCTTTGCCCTGGGACAATGTGGGGCCTCTGAAATTATTGCCTGAGAGTTCCTTATTTTTTTCTCTTTCTCTCTCTCTCTCTCTCTCTCTCTCTCTCTCTCTCTCTCTCTCTCTCTCTCTCTCTCTCTCTCTCTCTCTCTCTCTCTCCCCTGAGGTTTGGAAGATAAGGATGAGCGAATATTTCTTCTATGAAATAAACAAGTCACCAACATAACATCCTCAATCTTCAAACCAACATTGGAGGCCAATGAAGTGTAAACTAATGTTACTTTTATGGTTAGCATTTTCTACATCAGTCATATATATGATCTATTTCTTTATTTCCAAAAATATGATTAACGTCCCTGCTTACATGGGATTCTTTTTAAAACTATGAACTGCGATGTGCTGACGAAATCCTCAGTGATTCAGCTTAACATTTAATTTAAAAGTACATTATGTAAGGAAATGGTGAATAAATTTTGGGCTTATTTATCGGCTAGACAAAAAATTAGAAAAATTAAATTTATATAAGGTAATAAATTATTGGACTGAATCACATTATATATGTTTGTATTTGAAACATATTTCACTTAAATAT
>NC_090736.1:84638019-84643019 GCF_036898095.1 Palaemon carinicauda
TTCCGTTTAAAGTTCATTTTTTCACCTATTCCTATTCACTTTCATTACTATTTCTATAAACCTTTGATATTTCAATTTTTTACCATTTGCTGATATTCTTCAACTCTTTCTAAGATTCCCGCTCAGTTTTAGAAATGTTCACAGAAATCTTTCCCAAAAGTGTTGGTATTTCTGATCAGATTCACGATAAAAGTTTGTTGCAGGTTAGTCTGTTGTTTGTTTCGTTTTTACTGAAGAATTTAATTGGGTGGAACAAAAAAGACATTACCGAGAGGTTGAGTGTCTCTCATTGCATCGATTGAGTGCCTTCCCTTTCAAATATAAAATTCACAAAAGAAATTAAACATTAATTCAAAAGATATTACGTATAAACCTAAACTACCCTCCCATCTATGATATGCAATAAATGGCTTGAGCTAAAATTTTTAACATGGATGAGAAAATTTGTGTATTTTCTTAGACAAAGAAAAGGGTTAAAGTGTAAAAAAAGCTTTATTGCATAGATCCATTGTCCAAAGCTGAAGGTTTAAGGTCTAAAACAATTCTTTAAATAAAATATACAACAAACAAACATAATCAAAGAGAATGAGTTGATGAAAAATTAAAACCTGAAAAAAAATTAAGGGATAAAAAAAGAATTGCGTGAATCATTTGAATGATTCAAAAAAAAAAAAAAAAAAAAAAAAAAAAAAAAAAAAAAAAAAAAAAAAAAAAAAAAAAAAGATGGGTCCTTTTCCTCCTGGCTATCATCAATAACGATATCAAATTTGGCAACCCTGCCATGGCACCACTATCACCACAAGCAACAGTGGGATCAACCACATGATTTCAACCACTTTTGTTATGTGATAAATAAAGGTGGAATCAGAAAAGACTCGCACGCTGATTCAGAAAGTACGTCGTTTAGCTCTTGTCTCACTTTTCCCCTCGGATGTCCCTCTATTCTACTTGTTATCCGCAAAGATCTTTTATCCCTCTTATATACTGAATATCAACAAGATTTTATATTCCTCTTCTATACTAATTATCAGCAAAGATTTTATATCCCTCTTATATACTGGATATCAACATGATTTTATATTCCTCTTCTATACTAATTATCAGCAAAGATTTTATATCCCTCTTATATACTGGATATCAACATGATTTTATATTTCTCTTCTATACTAATTATCAGCAAAGATTTTATATCCCTCTTATATACTGGATATCAACATGATTTTATATTTCTCTTCTATACTGATTATCAGCAAAGATTTTATATCCCTTCTACATACTGGATATCAACATGATTTTATATTCCTCTTCTATACTAATTATCAGCAAGGATTTTATATCCCTCTTATATGTTGGATATTAACATGATTTTATATTTCTCTTCTATACTAATTATCAGCAAAGATTCTATATCCCTCTTGTATACTATAATTAAATTATCGGCTACGATAAATATCCCTCTTATGTGATGCTTATCAGCAAGATTTAAGATTGTTCATATGTACTGTATATATGCAAGACTTGAAATCCCTATCATATATTGGCTATCAGCAAGATATCAGATCTTTCGTACATACTTCTCATCAGAAGTTGATGTATCTCACATATTGTATACTTGTTATCAGTAAGATTTAAGATCCTTCGTATATACTGGATATCAGAAAGATTTGATATCCTTCATACGTACTAGTTACCAGCAAATGTCAGAACAAGTTGATGACCCTCACACGTATTGGTTATCACTAAGATTTGATGTCCTTCATATGTACTGATTATCAGCAAAATTTCATATCCCACGTATGTACTAGTTACAGTAAGTTTATATGTCCCTCGTATGAGTGATTATCAATAAGATTTGATGTCCCTCATGTACTATTTATCAGCACCATATTTCAAAACTTGATTTATAAAAGTAACTTCTAAAGACAATGGTGGGCAAGTTTCTATTACTCTTTACTTCGACCATGAAAGGCAAAGGCTGACTGATTTGTTTATTCTTATGTTATTCCACTATTGTAAATGGGCTTGAAGATCTCAATACTTTGTTCAGTTTTTCGCAAATTTCATTTTACTCTCATTAGGATTTATGCTAAATATATGTAACTCATTGTTTTACAAACGAAATATACTTTATATATTCAAGTAGTTGTACGTGCAAACAAAGGCTATTGCTGAATGGTGGTTCATGGCCCTTAAAATAGTGAACTTATCCAAATCTATCTTACTTGAGATTTACATTCGTACTGATCAAACTTACTTGTCTTGATTACATTTGTTATTGCCTTTTCAACTATTCCTTTGAAGAGAAAACTTCCATCTATTTCCAACTTTGCCAAACGAAATAATAAAATGCATTTTGTCATTCCTCTGTTCACATCACATCCATCAATTCACTTCCATAACCTAAGTTATGGAAAGTTTCCATTACTATGATTGCAAATTATGTTGTTTATGCGATAATTGTTGTTGTTACTAACAATTCCATGGCGTTGTTAGACAAAATTTAGTCTCGAAAGAACTGAATACAGTTAGTTAATCTTATATCATATCTTAGTAAAAGTAACAAAATACGCACAAAAAACTGAAAGGGAACTCGATCAGTAAAATTAATGAACGATACTATCGACATTTGACCTTTAAAATCAAACCTCCTTTCATATCTGTTAATATCAAATACAAAAGCTAGAGAGAGAACGATGACCAATTAGAACATGAACATCTAAATTTGATCTAATTCACTAACAGGGAATAGAAGTACTCATGGACAGAGAGACTGAATATATTCGTTTTAAAAAATCCTGAACCAAAAATCAATGAAACTCTAAGGTAAAATGCAGAATAAACTCTGTAGCAAATCTTTGTCTAAACTAAAATCAATAAGAAGCGAAAGTCTGTCCGATCATGAGAAGAGTCAAAACGTGAGTCTTTCACTTGTCTGCCATCAATAACGCGATTTAATTTGCGATTTCCCCCCCCCCCCCCACGCTGTTATGACCAGCAACGCCAACAGCGATATCAAGCCAGCAATTATCCGAAAGTCTTTTCACCTGATCTCCCTCACCCACTTCGGGCAACTGCTGGTCGATGGCAGCCAGGGGAAGGCCTTAACAGGTTCCCACGCTGCATCACAAAGATTCGTCTGTTAAGACCTTCCATTCATCCCTTCATTCGAAACGCCTCTCCTTTGACGGGTTTCTCCTTCAATAGCCATCTAAAGTGTATTCCAAATGGGTCCTTTACAAGACACAAGTAGTCAACTAGTTTTTTTTTTTTTTTTTTTTTTTTTTTTTTTTTTTTTACCGGGATGTTGTTGAAGCGTTTTGTGTGTGCTTGCCTGTACGTGTGTTTGCGTTTAAGGGCACGCATTTTTTTATTCGTATGTGCATTCTCTTTGCACTCGGTCATCACAATTTTTAATATGCAAAAGAATCTTCTTAAAAAAATACAGATAATATCAGGATTAATCTTATTGAATACACACAAGACCTATAGTTATATTCAAGTGTTATGGTAGCCTATTGTAAACGTCCCTGCTTGACGATCTGTCGAGCTAGGTTTCGAGTCTCGCTCAATCGTGATAGTTTCTAGTGGTGTCTGCAACTTCACCATCTTTGTGAAGAAATGATGGGGGATTTAGGGGTGCCTATAGCTCTGCCTGCTGAGTCATCAGCAGCCATTGCCTGGCCATCCCTGTCCCTAGCTTAGGTAGAGTGGAGAGGGGGCATCGGCGCTGATGATATGTTTATATGGTCAGTCTCTAGGGCATTGTCACTATCCCTTGCTTCTGCTATTCATGAGAGGTCTTTAAACCTTTAAGACCTAGATCATAAATTGGATTATCATTGATAAAGGCAAAGCGATAGGAGAGAACCCTGAGGAACCTGATGGGGATGAGGAAGGGGTCAGCGATGCAATATTGGGTTAGAGGTTGTACAAAAGTTTAAACAAGCAACAGTATCCTAATGAAATGCCAAGGGCAAAGCCTGGCTCACTAGGCCACGGGGCAACTCTCTAATGCAATAGTTACAGTTAACCACCCATCCCCAAGGCCCTACCAGCCCACCACCCCAAAAATCCAAAGGAACTTCCTGTTGAACTTTATCGAGAAAAACTTTCAAAATTCTATTGAAACACCATAAAAATACTATGACCACTTAATCCTCCTCGATGTATTACATAAAATGGGGAACATTGAGAAAGTGACGAAAGAAAAATCTTATAAGCACATACCAGGAATGAATTCTCGAACAAAGAAGAAACAGAAAGAGAAAAAAAAAAGACGAAGGAAAAATATCTCCGTAGGGGTCCAGAACACAGATACCTTATTCGTGTATTAGAGAAGCCATTCTCAGCCATTCTTTGAGAATATAGTCAACATTTCGAAAGAAGGAATCATCTGCTAAAAGCTTACTTGCCATGCAATCACAAACTTTAATGCCATTGCTCTACTGAAGAAAGCTTCCCTCTCCCGAAATGCCCGGATGTAAAATACGTCCATTAGAGTTAATTCCTCTCTCTCTCTCTCTCTCTCTCTCTCTCTCTCTCTCTCTCTCTCTCTCTCTCTCTCTCTCTCTCCATTTACTTCCTGACCAACTGAAACTTTCAAGAACAAGAATAGTTCAAAGAAGGCGAATTCATTTTATCACTATTTCTGTTGGGAAAAAACTTCCATATCTTGTTAAGAACGTTAATGGTCATTTGTACACAGTAACCTTACAAAATTTTACTCCATGTATTTTTTTTTAAATATAGTTACAGGGGTTTGAATTTATATCCTAAATACCGAAACTCATCTTAAAAGCGGCTAATGTTTATGCGTTTCACTTTCAAATATATGTAAGTTGGTAGTTCAATTACTTAAACATAAAATTATTGATAACTGGACATCAAAATTCCATTAAATTTTTTACTAAATAAATCATAACACAATTATAGTTAGAAAAAGGTTTGCTCCTTTGACTCAGCAGATACAAACAGCCATAACAGAAAATGTCAACGATTTC
>NC_090736.1:84648019-84665519 GCF_036898095.1 Palaemon carinicauda
TGTGTGTGTGTGTGTATACGTATATGACACACACACACACATATATATATATATGTATATATATATATATATATATATATATATATATATATATATATATATATATATATATATTATCAGCTGTATCTAGTCCACTGCAGGACAAAGGCCAGAGACATGCCTTTCCACTCGCACTCTCGTCTGTTTATGGCCATTGTATACCAGTTTATATCCTCCAATTTTCTTATCTCATTCTTCCATATTTTCTCTTCCTTCCCTTGCTTCTTTTGCAATATTTATAAACATACTGTCATGGGTAGGTAGAATAATATAGAAAAGATTGTTAAAACATGCAATTTTTCCACTCTTAGAGAAGCAGAGAGAGAGAGAGAGAGAGAGAGCAGGTCCCATAGTGTTTATTGAAGCTGTCACCGTCAAGATATGTGCCTAGGCTGGCGGTCTTAGGGCAGAACGTTCCCCTGTCTGTAGGAAACCGTAGGACAAGAAGAACAGTGTTTGTTGCCGAAGAATATACATTAGATGGAGGTAAACAGACGCTTCGCCTCATTTATAGGGTGATATGGATTTTGATTACACCAGCAGACCGTTCGTCTAGTTGTTATCAGAGGAATGGTTGTAAGGAGCACCAATGAGGATGAAGAAACGAGAAAATTTCCTTATATGGAACTGTCCATAGTTAACCCCTCCCATACAGGGATATATAAACTTCCACGCGAACGAGAGAAGAGAGAGTACGAAAGACAGAAGTGGAGGAAGGACAAGAAAGAGAGAGAGAGAGGGAGGACAAGCTCAGAGAAGAAGAGAAGACTTAAGGACCAGAATGCAGACGTAACCAGCTTTGTCCGAGATGTCCGAACGAGTTGCCCCCCCCCCCCCCCCGCCCTCATTACCAACCACGAAACGCCTGGACCTGAAATTTCTACGTTCCTGTCAACCGTCGAGAGCTGCTGTGAAGAGTAGTATTTATTTTGTATTATCTGGCTACTATCTTGACTTCCCCTATTTGCTGGAGTGTAGTTTAATCAAATGATTTTCTTTGTTTATTTCAGTGCTTCCTAAGTACTCAATCAAGAAACATTTACCTTTGACTAGTTGTAAATAAAATTATGTTTTCTTTTGCGAGTTTTCTTTCTATATTTCCTTTTGTTTCATTGTGTTTTTTAGTCGAAGAGTCCCCATATCATTAATCAATTCAACAGAACCTGGTTCGATCCCCACGAGGATCGTAACAGTTGGCGACCTTTGCCAGAATTTTCGACTACATAACCAATTGAAACAGGGAGAATATAGAAAGAAGCAGAATGAGTGCGATTACGAGAGATTTGATAGATTCAGGTAAACTTCTTGGTCTAGATGGCGATGATCTCCGTGAATATGTTATTAAGAGAGAACAGGAAGTGTTAGAGAGAGATGAAAGAGCAGCTGAAAGAGAAGAAAATGAAAAACAGCGTAAGCATGAGTTAGAAATAGCTCGTTTAAGACAAACTCTTCATAACAGTCGGTCAGGTAGCAGATCAGGGAGTAATTCATCTTTAAATAGTGACACGGATAGTTTAGATATGAGTGCAGTGCTTAAACTTATACCGAAATTTGATGAGGAAGATGTTACGAAATATTTTATGTCTTTTGAAAAGTTAATGAACAGAGTAGGCGCTCCTAAAAGACAGTGGACTTTGTATTTACAATCAGTTTTAAGTGGTAAAGCACATTCTGTGTATAGTTGTTTGTCTGAGGATGAAAGTGAAGATTATGATATTGTGAAAGAAACTGTACTTAGTGCATACAGATTGGTACCAGAGGCGTACCGTAAGAAGTTTAGAAGTTTGAATAGAGATGATACTAGTACTTATGTACGGAAAGAAGTTAGAAAGATCGTTTTGTGATTGGTTGACTTCCGCTGAAATCAATAATTTTGAAGATCTCAAGAACTTAGTTTTGTTAGAAAGTTTCAAAGATAACATATCTCCAGACATCAAATTATATATAGAAGATAGGCGTGAAACATCTTTTGCCGGTGCTACGAGATTAGCAGATGAGTACATTCTCACACATGGTTTAAGTGGCAGTAAAAAGAAAAACGATCTTTTGTCAAGTAAGGCACAACATAGTAAAAGTAGTTCTAACAATAACGATAATAGGAACAGGGATTATTATCATTATTATTGTTACACGTGTGGGAAGGAAGGTCATATTTCTCGGTACTGTAGGAGCCAATGGGCAGTCAGTAATTCAGAGGTCACTTGTTACAATTGTAATAAGAAAGGTCATATAGCTAGGAATTGCACAGTAGAAAGTACGAATGTGAAGAAGCCTGTGTCACTAGTTAATAATCTTTCTTCAGGATGGCATAGTCTCTTGAAAGAAACTAGGAAACATTATGGTAAATTTTTGTCTGAAGGTTTAGTTTCTTCTCTTAAAGGAGGTGATTCAAGGGAAGTAGTTTTGCTTAGAGATACGGGAGCGGCCGTATCACTCGTTAGGAGAGAGAGTGTACCAAGGAATGTAATAATCAGCATGAAAGAAAAAGTTATGCTAGGTGGGTTTCCGAACACTTGTGTAGTTTGTCCTTTGTTAAAGATGAAATTGGAAAGTCAGTTAGTAACAGGAGATGTAAAACTAGCAGTCGTGGATACTTTGCCCATAGACGGCGTTGACATTATTGTTGGCAATGATTTAACTACCTCCAAGTGTGTGAATCCTATTTTAAGTGAAGTTCAAGTGTCTGAAATGATAGTAACCAGGTCAGGATTAGATACAGATATTGACTACGGTCATAGGTTGTTCGAGGATTCGAACGTAGGTAATAGAGGCAGTGATGATGAGCTTAGCATGAGTGTAGCTGAGGAAACTGACTTTACAAATGTTGATGATGTGAGCAGAGATGATGGTGTAGCTGTCGAAAGAAGTGATGTACAGATTAGTGTTTCAGAAACTAGCTTATTGAATAAGGATGAACTAGTTAAGATGCAGAGGGAAGATGAAACACTAACTAGAATTTTTGAATGTGAATTGGATGATGAACCTGAAAATGTTTGTAAGGAAACATTTAGTTTAAAAGACGAACTTTTGTGTCGCTATGTTCGTTTTAAGACAGGTAGCAAAGAGGAGGTCATAGAGCAATTAGTAACTCCTAAGAAACTTCGTGAATCAATTTTGAAATTAGCACATGATGAACAAGGACATTTAGGAGTAAATAAAACATTCAAGTGTATAAGTAAAACGTACTTTTGGCCTAAAATGAAAAGTGATGTGAAGAGATATGTTTTAAGTTGTCACAAATGTCAAATGGCTGGCAAACCTAATCAAGTAATTCCCCGGGCCCCGTTATGTAATATCCCATCGGTAGGAGAACCTTTTTGAGAATGTCGTAATTGATATCGTAGGCCCTTTGCCCAGAAGTAAGGGAGGGAATATCTATCTATTAACAATCATTGATAGACTAACACGATATCCAGGAGCAATCCCAGTAAGAAATTGCAATGCAAAAACTGTAGTTAAACGCTTGCTGAACTATTTCTCTAAATTTGGACTTCCTTACGTTATACAGAGTGATAATGGTAGCAATTTTGTATCAAAGTATTTCAGAGATAAAATGAAAGAGTTAGGGATTAAACTTGTAACTTCCACCCCGTACCACCCTGAATCACAAGGAATTGTTGAACGTTTTCATCAATCGTTGAAAAGTTGCTTAAGGAAGTTGTGTAATAATTTCGAACATGATTGGGAAGAAAAGTTACCTTTTGTCTTGTTGGCTTTACGATTAACTCCTAATGACACCACGGGATTTAGTCCTTTTGATTTGTTGTTCGGTCACACCGCTAAAGGACCTTTAGAAATTTTAAAGTGTAAGTTAATGCAAGAAGAAGGTAGAAAGGATTACATACAGAATATCGAAAATCACAAAGAGGATTTAAGGTAAGCCTGGCAGATGGCAAAAGAAAACGAGAGCAACCGTCAAGGGGAACTAAAAGAAAGTACGATCTTAAAGCTAAAGACAGAATTTTCCATGTGGGTGATAAAGTCTTAGTATTAGTCCAGAAAGAAGGTCTCTCATTATCTTATAAGTTCGAAGGTCCATTTCCTATCATAGAAAAAAGGGGAAATTTGAATTACTTAATTGATATGGGTAAGCGTAGAGCTAAGTGGTTACACATCAACTTGCTAAAGAAATATAATGAACGTCCAATGCCAGTTGTAACAGTGTCGCAGAGAGAAATTACTTTTGAGAAGAACTCTGACGTTCTTAATAATTTCACGTTGTTTAATTCTAGCTTAGAGGAAGAAAAAACAAGGGAATTATACAATGTGTTTTCAAATTATCCAGAAACTGTTAGTGATAAATTGGGTTTGACTAATCTTTTAGAACACGATATTGAGTTGCAGGACACAAAACCCATTAGACAAAGCCCTTATCGTCTAAGCCCAGAAAAAGCAAATTCAGTTCGACAGGAAATTAAGTATATGCTAGACAATGGTTTGATTGTTCCCAGCGAAAGTGACTGGTGTTCTCCAATAGTTCTTGTTAAGAAGGAAGATGGATCAGATAGGCTGTGTATTGATTTTAGAAAAGTGAATAGTGTTACGAAACAAACTAATTTTCCTCTCCCAGGATAGAAGATTGATTAGATAAAATAGGAAATGCCAAGTTTATTTCTAAACTTGATTTGGCCAAAGGTTATTGGCAAGTACCTTTAACCCTGGAACGGTACGGTGGGTCGTCCGCGACCCCGAGCGTCAAAAAAAAAGAGGTTTTTCTCACGTGACTCACCCCCGTGACTGAATTTGTGGGTGATCGACCTGCAGTAGGTGTCTCGCCTACACGCTCTAGTAGTGTCCAGATGTGCATTGCTGTAGCTGTACTCCTTCCCCGATTTCTGAGACGTGTCGGGGTCGAGCGCGACCGAGTTTACCCTTCTAAGGTAATTTGCATAATTATCAAAGTTATTACGTATTATGAAATTGTCGTAGAATGGTGCAACTTGTATAGGTTATCAGTTGTGGAAAGTGTTGGTGGATTGTTTGGCTACCATGTGCATGATTTTTTTTTTAGTTAAAATGTCGTTCATCACCACGAGGACCATTTTACCGCGAGTGCCCCTTTTTCATTTTTTTTCATTTTTTTGCCAAGTCATTTTTCCGTAAGATATTGCCAAATAGTGTCGTAAAACTTTTGCTTTTTTAGTGTTGGAAAGTGTGTCTAGATGACCTGGCTACCCATGCGTGACTTTGTTTTTGTCAGATACGACGTAGTTATTGGTATATTGGGTATTTAACTGCGGTTGCCAATTTCTGTTTTTTTCAATATTTGTAAAAATTTACTACGTAGTAAGGAATTGCCGTATATTATTGATTTTTTTTTCATGTTTATGTGTTAGAAAGTGTGCCTTGATGGTTGGGCTAACACGTGCATGTCTTTTTTTTTTTTATCTGAGATGCCGTATATTAGAATGTTGGGCATTTTACCGCGAGTGCCCCTTTTTCATTTTTTTTTCATTTTTTTGCCAAGTCATTTTTCCGTAAGATATTGCCAAATAGTGTCGTAAAACTTTTGCTTTTTAGTGTTGGAAAGTGTGTCTAGATGATCTGGCTACCCATGCGTGACTTTGTTTTTGTCAGATACGACGTAGTTATTGGTATATTGGGTATTTAACTGCGGTTGCCAATTTCTGTTTTTTTTTTTCAATATTTGTAAAAATTTACTACGTAGTAAGGAATTACCGTATATTATTGATTTTTTTTTTCATGTTTATGTGTTAGAAAGTGTGCCTTGATGGTTGGGCTAACACGTGCATGTCTTTTTTTTTTTATCTGAGATGCCGTATATCAGAATGTTGGGCATTTTTCCGCGAGTGCCCCTTTTTATTTGTTTTGCATTTTTTTGATTAGTCATGTTACCGTAAGGAATTGGCAAGTAGTGTCGCAAAACTTATATTTTTGTAGTATTGGAAAGTGTTTCTAGATGATCTGGCTACCCATGCCTATTTTTTTTTTAGCCAGATATAGCGTATATATAGGTATGTGTTCGATTTTCCTGTGATTGCCATTTTTTCGTTTTTTCCCATTTCTTTCAAAATTACTACGTACTAAGGAACTATCACAGAGTAATGATTCATTTAGATGTTTATTTGTCGGAAAATGTGCCTTGATGGTTTGCCTAGCACGTGGCTGAATTTTTTTTTTTCTGAAATGCCGTATATTAGAATGGCCATTTTTCCGCGAGTGCCCCTTTTTATTTGTTTTTCATTTTTTTTACTTAGTCATGTTACCGTAAGGAATTGGCAAGAAGTGTCGCAAAACTTATATTTTTATAGTGTTGGAAAGTGTTTCTAGATGATCTGGCTACCCATGCCTATCTTTTTTTTTAGCCAGATATGGCGTATATATAGGTATGTGTTCGATTTTCCTGTGATTGCCATTTTTTTGTTTTTTCCCATTTCTTTCAAAATTACTACGTACTAAGGAACTATCACAGAGTAATGATTCATTTATATGTTTATTTGTCGGAAAATGTGCCTTGATGGTTTGCCTAGCACGTGGCTGAAATTTTTTTTTTCTGAAATGCCGTATATTAGAATGGCCATTTTTCCGCGAGTGCCCCTTTTTATTTGTTTTGCATTTTTTTGCTTAGTCATGTTACCGTAAGGAATTGGCAAGTAGTGTCGCAAAACTTATAATTTTATAGTGTTGGAAAGTGTTTCTAGATGATCTGGCTACCCATGCCTATCTTTTTTTTTAGCCAGATATGGCGTATATATAGGTATGTGTTCGATTTTCCTGTGATTGCCATTTTTTCGTTTTTTCCCATTTCTTTCAAAATTACTACGTACTAAGGAACTATCACAGAGTAATGATTCATTTAGATGTTTATTTGTCGGAAAATGTGCCTTGATGGTTTGCCTAGCACGTGGCTGAATTTTTTTTTTTCTGAAATGCCGTATATTAGAATGTTAGCCATTTTTCCGCGAGTGCCCCTTTTTATTTGTTTTGCATTTTTTTGCTTAGTCATGTTACCGTAAGGAATTGGCAAGTAGTGTCGCAAAACTTGTATTTTTATAGTGTTGGAAAGTGTTTCTAGATGATCTGGCTACCAATGCCTATCTTTATTTTTAGCCAGATATGGCGTATATATAGGTATGTGTTCGATTTTCCTGCGATTGCCACTTTTTCGTTTTTTCCCATTTCTTTCAAAATTACTACGTACTGAGGAACTATCACAGAGTAATGATTCCTCTAGATGTTTATTTGTCGGAAAATTTTGTTTACTTCTTTTTTGATTGAATATCATCAAATTTTTTTAGCTAAAATATTATATTGTTTTACATTTTTTTTTTCGATTTTATTTCCCTTCAAAAAAATTTTTTTGGGTCAGAATTTTAATTTCATAGTCGTAAAATAATCGACAATTATCCAGCAACCCACCATACAATTTTTATGCATATCCAAGAATAATTAGATTAGTAAATAACACCTTGAAATTGACATACCCTTCCTACATTTCAAGTGGCAAATTAGGGAGTCTGAGTCAGTGTGGTTGGCGGCCATTTTGTGGACATATCCGAAGTGTAAGTTGCCCTATCTATATATATTCTTGTTCCCTATAGAATTTGTGATATTTTGGTATATTTTTACCTGCATAAATATCATATTATATATTAAATATATGTATTTTTTTACGAAATTTCTAAGTACTCAAAAAATTACCTTCAGATATGGCCCCTGATATAAATGTAATTTACAAAATAATGAAGATTTTTTTACATATTTCTATTTTAGGATAACATATGTTTATTCCCTAAAAAAATTAGCCACTTCCTATTTCATTTGGGTACCCAAAAAAATTCATGAAATTTGGACAAATTTTTTTGGCCAAAAAAAGTTACCCTTTTTTTCTCATTTCAGATCTTCACCTCCATGGGTCTGACTTTATCCAAAATACATCAAGATGTGTCCTAAACATTCAAGAATCAATTCCTAAAAGGATTTGTGTATATATGTATAAACATTTTTTTTATGAATTTTTATGTAAGGTCTTTTTTTCTACTTAATTTTTTAAAATATTTATAATAAATAGTTTTTCTGCAGATGAGTTGTATTTATCTTTACAGTTGTTTTAAGCATTCATTGAAGTTTTTTTTGACAAAAGAAAAAAGGAGGTTACTGCAAAAACTGATTTTTCACGAATTTTTTCTGGCGTCGGGGTCGCGCGCGTCCGAGTATACCCTTAAAGGGGTGTCCGAGGAGCGTACCTATCCAGGGTTAAGTAGTCGAGCACAGAAAATATCTGCTTTCATAACACCTTTCGGTAGTTATGAACCCAAAGTTATGGCTTTTGGTCTACGGAATGCAGCGAGTACTTTTCAAAGATTAATGAATAGAGTTTTAAATGGAATTGATAACTGTGTTGTGTATTTGGATGATCTTGTAATATTTTCAGATACGTGGGAGCAACATTTACATATTTTAGCTAAAGTATTAGCAGTCCTTGAGAAAGCAAAACTTGTTTTAAATCTGAAGAAATGTGAATTCGGAAAAACCTCGATCACATATTTGGGTCATAAAGTAGGTCTAGGTAGGATTTGTCCAAAAGATGGGAACATAGAAGCTATCATCAACTTCCCAATTCCTACCAGTAAAAAACAGGCAATGAGATTCATCGGAATGATTTCATATTTCCGCCGATTTGTTCCAAATTTTTCAGAAATAAGTGCTCCAATAACTAATCTTTTCAAGAAAGGACGAAGTTTTGTATTTGATAATGAATGTATCGAAGCTTTCAATAAGTTAAAGGCCATAATGATTCACGAGCCCGTACTAATGTTGCCCGATTTTAGCAAGGAATTTAATTTAGCGATAGATGCAAGTGATATTGGAATAGGAGGAGTTCTGTTGCAAGAAGTGAACGGGACCAAGCACCCTGTAGCTTATTATTCGAAGAAGTTAAATAAAGCACAGCAGAATTATTCAACTATTGAGAAGGAATTGTTTAGTTTAGTATCAACTTTACAACATTTTGAGATTTATGTACGTAGTGGTCATGTTTTAACTGTGTATACTGATCACAATCCATTAGTTTACTTAGATAGGTTTAAAAACAAGAATAAACGTCTCATGCGTTGGAGTTTGGAATTACGAGACTATGATTTAAAGATAGTTCATATAAAGGGAAAGAATAATGTAATAGGCGACAGTCTTTCTAGAGACTTTTCAGAATGATATGGACGTTTGTTTTCTTTCTGTTTTTTTTTTCTTATCAACACGTAAGAGTGTGTTTTAGTTTTAGTTACATGATACGAGAGTAATGAAGTAATTGTCTCTCAGTTTAGGGATAAGTGATTTTCTCCTTTGATAATTTTGTTTAAAATAGAAGATAAAATCAGTAGATTTTCCTTTTTTTTTTCTTTTAGGGGGACGTGTCATGGGTAGGTAGAATAATATAGAAAAGATTATTAAAACATGTGATTTTTCTACTCTTAGAGAAGCAGAGAGAGAGAGAGAGCAGGTCCCGATAGTGTTTATTGAAGCTGTCACCGTCAAGATATGTGCCTAGGCTGGCGGTCTTTGGGCATAACGTTCCCCTGTCTATAGGAAACCATAGGACAAGAAGAACAGTGTTTGTTACCGAAGAATATACATTAGCTGGAGGCAAACAGATGCCTCGCCTCAATTATAGGGCGATATGGATTTTGATTACACCAGCAGAGCGTTGGTCTAGGTGTTATCAGAGGAATGGTTGTAAGGAACACCAATGAGGATGAAGAAACGAGAAAATTTCCTTATATGGAACTGTCCATAGTTAACCCCTCCCATACAGGGATATATAAACTTCCACGCGAACGAGAGAAGAGAGAGTACGAAAGACGGAAGTGGAGGAAGGACGAGGAAGAGAGAGAGAGAGAGGGAGGACAAGCTCAGAGAAGAAGAGAAGACTTAAGGACCAGAATGCATACGTAACCAGCTTTGTCCGAGATGTCCGAACGAGTTGCCGCTCCCCCCCCCCCCGCCCTCATTACCAACCACGAAACGCCTGGACCTGAAATTTCTACGTTCCTGTCAACCGTCGAGAGCTGCTGTGAAGAGTAGTATTTATTTTGTATTATCTGGCTACTATCTTGACTTCCCCTATTTGCTGGAGTGTAGTTTAATCAAATGATTTTCTTTGTTTAGTTCAGTGCTTCCTAAGTACTCAATCAAGGAACATTTACCTTTGACTAGTTGTAAATAAAATTATGTTTTCTTTTGCGAGTTTTCTTTCTATATTTCCTTTTGTTTCATTGTGTTTTTTAGTCGAAGAGTCCCCATTTCATTAATCAATTCAACAGAACCTGGTTCGATCCCCACGAGGATCGTAACACATACAGACACACATGATATATATATATATATATATATATATATATATATATATATATATATATATATATATATATGAAGTTTGCGTATCGCCATGACCAGCAAAGTAATATTAATTAGAGAGACTCAAACTATGTTGAGTTGCTGTAAGCGATTAATTGAAAATCTCCCACCATCACCAATCCACTCTCTCTCTCTCTCTCTCTCTCTCTCTCTCTCTCTCTCTCTCTCTCTATATATATATATATATATATATATATATATATATATATATATATATATATGATAATTTTTTGCACATTTAAACGTGTTTCTTTGATATTTTAAATAAGATATATATATTAATACATTAAAGTCTGGATTCTCTTAACGACCTGGGGATCAGAGCCCCAGACGGAACCGCCCAAAGACTATGATATCGGACCAGCGGGGATTTGAACCCTCGTTGGTCCGATATCATAGTCTTTGGGCGGTTCCGCCTGGGCATACAGATATCCTGGACGAGGGTTCAAATCCCCGCTGGTCCGATATCATAGTCTTTGGGCGGTTCCGCCTGGGGCTCTGATCCCCAGGTCGTTAAGAGAATCCAGACTTTAATGTATTAATATATATGGCTTATTTGAAACATATACATATATATATATATATATATATATATATATATATATATATATATATATATATATATATATATATATATATATATATATATATATATACAGTATATATATATATATATATATATATATATATATATATATATATATATATATACTCAAATAAGCCATGTATTATAATACATAAATGTCTGGATTCTGTTACCGACCTCGAGATCAGAGTCCCAAGGCGAAATCACTCAAAAACAGTAGCATCTGACCGCCCTGGTCGAGGATACTTGTATGTCAGTGACTGTACCATTTAGCCACGAAGAAAGTGCAAAATTTATCATATATATATATATATATATATATATATATATATTATATATATATATATCACCATCAGCATCTCCTCCCACGCCTATTAACGCAAAGGGGCTCGATTAAATTTCTCTAGTTATCTCTGTCCCGATCTTTTAAATCAATACTTCTCCATTCTTCATCTCATACTTCAGAATTTATAATCCTCAGCCATGTAGAACTGGGTCTTCCAACTCTTCTAGTGCTTTTGTGTAGCCTAATTGAAATTTTGATGAACTAATCTCTTCGGGAGTGTGAAGAGCATGCCGAAACCATCTTTATCTACCCTTCACCATGATCTCATCCTCATATGGCACTTGAGTAATCTCTCTTACAGTTTCACTTCTAATCCTGTCCTGCCATTCAACTCCCAATATTCTTCTAAGGTCTGTGTTCTCAAATCTGAAAAATCTGTTTCATTGTCATACCATGACTCGTGTAAATACAGTAACACCGACCTCACTAAACTGATATATAGCCAGATTTTTATATGTAGTTTCAGGCGATTTGATTTCCAAATTTCACTTAATATAGCCATTTTCTGATTTGCCTGTTTTCAAAATTTCATTAAACTCCAATTCTAAAGACCCTGAATTAGATATAGCCTGTAAATATTCAAATGATTCCATCTCATTAATCTTTTTTCCTTCCAATGATATTTTATCTTCCATTGCATAATTCGTACTCATGTGATAATTTCATGCATTTTAGCAAGCAAGCTTTGCAAATCCTCTGGCCTTTTGCTAATAAGGATAGCGTCATCAGCATACTCTAGGCCAGGTAATTTCCTGTTACCAATCCAGTCCAATCCTTCTCCGCCATCCCCAACTGTTCTATGCACTAAAAAATCGTTAAGAAGGATAAACAACAAAGGTGACAGCACATTCCCTTGGAGTACTCGACTGTTCATTGGAAATACGTTTGATAGGACTCCTCCTTCTTTGTCTGCATCTTTTCCCACTCCATTAACATTAAGTTTGTACTTGCTACGCTTATGAACAGTCTTAATCAAATTTACATATTTAAGAGGAACTCCATAATAACGCAGAACTCTCCACAAAATTGGCCGGTGCACACTATCAAAGGCTTTTTCATAGTCCACAAATGCTACCAACAGTGACTTTTCATATTTTAAACATTGCTGTACAACATGTCTTAAAATGAAAATTTGGTTAGTACACCCTCTAGCTTTTAGAAATCCTGTTAGTACATCTCTCAGCTTTTCATCAAAATCTCTCTCTCTCTCTCTCTCTCTCTCTCTCTCTCTCTCTCTCTCTCGTCTATTTAGAAAGAGCATACTATATATTTTCATGACGAATCACATAAGTGTGATGCCTTTGCAATTATTGCAATGAGTTGGATCTTTTTTTGCCATTTTCACTAATACTCCTAACTTTTCATGCCACCCACATCCTACAAAACAATCTTTGAGGTATTTTAGGAGTCACTTCATTTTTTATCAAAATCATCCAAGGAGTTACTCCATCGTATACAAAGGCATTCCATCTCATGAGTTTTTTAATGATAGCTTCGACTTCAAACACACAGAATCCATTCATGGGTACCTGAAGGTTTTCCTCAGCTTCAGGTATATTAATTGAATTATTCCCTTCATATCCCCTATCCATGACCTCACTAAAGTGTTCCATCCAACGTTGCCTTTCTTCATCTCCTATTTTTATAATAGATCCATTTCTCTTTTTGATGGGTATATGCTTCTTTTTTGCCCCAGTAGAGATTTGATTAATAATTCTATGAGCAATTCTTACACCATAACCACTCCCTGAATTTATAGCTTTGTCAGCCTCGTCTGCTTTACTGTCTAAACATTCTGTCCACTAATTCCTGGCTTTTTTTTTTTTTTACCTCACTATCAATACTGGAATACTTAGCATGCTCTACCTTGTATTTTTATTACATCCTCGGAAATTTTCTGTCTTAGTCTCCTGTTTACAGTATCCCAAATATCATTTGATATCCATGATCTTTTCATTGTAATTGCATATCCCGAAACTTCACTACCAACTGACTGATATATGTTCTTAATATCACACCATTCTTTATTAATTGTCTGCTCTTCGTCTCTTAAAGTCTCTAACACTGCAAATCGATTCCTACATTCAATTACAAAGGTTTCAATGACAATGTACTCATTTTCTAAAAGCTCACTTGTATCAAACCTGGGTATTCTATCTTCTTTTCTGTTGGGTGCTTTCAGTTTTAATTTCAGTGTGGCAATGAGGAGCTTAGGGATCACTACCAATATCTGCACCTCTATAGCTTTTTACATTTCTCAAACCTCTCTCTCTCTCTCTCTCTCTCTCTCTCTCTCTCTCTCTCTCTCTCTCTCTCTCTCTCTCTCTCTCTCTCTCTCTCTCTCTATTAATAGCAATGTGATCTATTTGATTTTTGTAATTGCCAATGATGAAGTCCATGTATATTTGTGGATGTCCTTGAGCTGAAAAAAAAGAGTACCTTCAATAACAAGATTGTTTGTTGAATAAAAACGTTTAGAATGTGCTCTATTTTCATTTGTAACTTCGGCAAAACCCCCAACACCCATCACATTCACGATACCTTGATTATTCCTTCCAACTTTAGCTTTGAGTTCACCAATCACAATTTTCATATCTCTCTCTGTGATCTCAATCATCTATTACACATTTCTTCATAGTATTTCTTTTCCCTTTCATCCGGGGAATCATTTGTTGGTGAATAGCAAACTATAATTCTCACATTGCACTGCTTTGATTCAAACTTTGCAAGTAACAATCTAATATTTACAGCTCTCCATTCCGTTAATGTCTTTACTGCTCTTGGTGTCATCATCATTCCAACCCCACCTCTTCCAACTACCTCTGTTCTTTGTGAGTATATCTATATATTGCCTGGGTTTAAGATTTCTTTACTAATCCCCTTGCAACATGTTTCACTTAGGCCCAAGATATCCAAAATATATTTCATAAATTCATTCTCCACTTGCTTTAACTTTCCAATGTGATTCATGGTTCTATCATCCCAATTACCAATTTTCAATTTTTCTTTAGTATTTAAAAACCGGGAGAGTCTAAGCACCACGCTATGCCCGGAACTGATGGTCATTCTGTCATTTTCTCTTTCCATAAACTGACTAAATCCATTGAGGATTCATTGGCTAATTTCATCAAAGGATAGTCACTTCCTTGTGATGCATAGTGTCTATCTAATTAAGGCAAGTGACCTCTGCCCGTCCATATTGATTCCAGTAAGATCATCCGCTAGGTATCGACAGTAGAAGCCGAAGAGACATCTTGTCTATCGCCTTAAACCCAATCTGTTCCCCAGCTGCCAGCGACTTCTTCGATATTTAGGGGGCCATATCCTATACAATTAAATTCTTGTTACTCCACCAGGTTGCTCATCCCCTTACACTGTACACGTATAACTGTTGAGAAACATGCATTGCTAATATATACCGCCTTGCACGGCTTATACCACCTAGCACGGCTTATACTGCCTAGCACGGTTTTAACGCCTAGCACGGCTTATACCGCCTAGCGCGGCTTATAATACCTAGCAAGACTAATATGTATCTATGAATATATATATATATATATATATATATATATATATATATATATATATATACAAACACTCAATCGTAATCGTCAAATCCTCACTGACTTTATCCACTGCAAACTTAATCTCTATCAATTTCTTCCGGACGACGCTGTGTGAAATCGTTTTCACATTCCCGTGAATTAAAATCCAAATTGGTTACAAAGATCGTTAGTTCTACTATCCAATTGGATTTCATCAACATGCAGACACAGTGTGGTTACATAACAAACGCAAACATATGAAATCCGAATGAAGACAGGAGAAGGTCCTTGGAGGTGACGCTGAAGAATCGGCGAGAAGTTATAGCAAAAGTTCTTGTTGAAATTTGATTTAAGACTTCCTTGGGAGGTTTGGTCCCCCAGTCTCTCTCTCTCTCCTCTCTCTCTCTCTCTCTCACTCTCTCCAGGAATGATAACAAAGGAGGGAAAATGCTAGAACTATAGAGAAAATGTTCACAGATATGTCGGGAAAACTTACAAAAACACTTCAATAATGAAACTTCCATAAAATTGGGTCCCTCTCTCTCTCTCTCTCTCTCTCTCTCTCTCTCTCTCTCTCTCTCTCTCTCTCTCTCTCTCTCTGAAAAATTTGTATAACCAAGCCGCTCTGCCACGATGAATACAAATGCCTTTTGTGGAAAAAAACTTGCAAAAAATACGGATTAATTAAGTATATTTAGAGAGATATGACGTCATAACAAGAAAGTTAACCCCCAAAAATTACAGCCCCAAACATTACAGATGTTCACTGTAGCCTACCTTTGAAAGAATTTGCACCCAGGGAAAGTTTTTGCGTACGACAAGCACTCCAACCATAACCGGAATGAAGGGGAACGGGTTCGAATTACGGTCACAGTAAGTGCATGCATTTTCCCTTTATTTCCAGGGGGCATTAAATTCCCTTTTATTTGGCATTCACAGCTTTATGCCTGCAATCAACAATAAGAACATCATGAGGGGTTATCTTGCTGAATTTCAGTATACCAACACACACACATATACAACTACACACACACACACACACACACACACACACACATTATATATATATATATATATATATATATATATATATATATATATATATATATATATATATATATGATATTTATCGCTTTCGAAGGATATTTGATTTGCAGAAATATTTTTAATTTGATTTTTATTGCAGCCTGTTAAATCAACTGAAATCCCTAATATAAATGGGATTACAAGGCTAATACGAATCGGTAGTCACTGAATAAAGCCATAACTTTATCGAAATAACTGTTGTGGCAGAATAAATGAAATCAGGAAATTGCAATATCTTTCACCAAAGGCTCACTACGAGAGACTAAAGGAATTATATAAATGCAAGGATTCCTAAAGGAAACACATTGACACAGCTAAGGCACTTACATTTCATGAAAACTGCATATGTGAGAAGAGATTTAAAAAAAAAAGGTATCAAGAACAGCGGCTGGATATGGAGATATTGAAGGGAGACAGAGAAGACACAGGCAATAAATAAAAAAATGTACAGTCAAAATATAACAAATTGAAGAAGAGAAGATGGGAAGAGTTCTAGATCACCACCAAAAAAGAAAAAAAATATTCCCAAGACAGAAAAGACAGACAATAAATCAAAGAATACACAATCAGAATACAACAAATTGAAGCAAAGAAGAGAAGAAAATAGGAAGAGTTGTGGATCACAAGGAAAGAAAAAAGATTCCAAGAACTGGCTGAGCTGAAGCATAGAATTACATGCAAGTCGTGACGCCAAGGCATCGGCAAGAAACTGTTGATACTCCACAGAGGACCTGTTGAAAGCGAGAAGTTCTGAAAAGGATTAGTCAATCTAGCAGGGATCGAAGTGATGAACCACCAGGTCTCTCAAGAACTTAGTTCTCAAATATCACCTACATTAGGGAAGCTGTACCCGAAGCTAAAGGAATAGTGACAGAAGCCTTATAGACCACCTTCTTCAACTAGGTACGAGGGCAAAATAGACCTGACACCGACCTTCATTTAAGAACTCACTGTAGAAGGTTGATTACAACGAGGATATTCTAAAACAAACATCTTCCAACACATGATGGAAGCCATCAAAGAATTAAGCAGAAATCTGGACATTATTTTACGAACAGATGAGAAATCGTTGGGTAGGTATTTATGACAGAGAAAATGCCTCGAAAATAATTATAGCATCTTATTGGACTAAATTTAGCATGTTCTATCCCCTAATATAGAAACCAACATACCTTGTATAGGGGGTAACATGTAGACAAGTCCAAACCATATGTTTTTATAGTATGAAAAGTAATGGACCAATAATACTACCCTAAGGAACACCCGAAATTGCATTCCTATACTCACTATGGTGTCCATCAACATCAATTCTTTGAAATCTATTACTTAAAAATTCTATGACGATGCTAAGAAAAGACTCGCCTCCTACCAACTTTTTTTAACACAGTCAAAGGCAGCACTAAAATCAAGGTTAATGATCCGAACTTCCTGACCCCAATCAAGGGATTTCTGTACAGCATTGGAGATTGTAAGAAGGACATAACATTCTCCAAAGCCTTTGCGAAAGCCAACTTGTAAACTAAG
>NC_090736.1:84673019-84675519 GCF_036898095.1 Palaemon carinicauda
CAGGACTTCAAATTGAATCTGAGTGAAACATTACTCTAAGACAAAAGAAATAATTACACTCTAATGCCTAAAGTCTTAAAGAATTTACATAAAGTAAGTGATAAACTCACTAACTTCACATATTTTCATAAATCTTACTGGGCCAGTTACAAAGATTTACACAATGCCAACACTCACCACAAGACAATAAATTTTAAATCTTCTTTAACGTCATTTATAACGTTTTACCGCACTGCACACGATATATGTCGTACGTAATTAAATTTAATAACATTGTAGAGGACACACTATAGACACTAGAGAGAGAGGGAATTTTGGCTCTTTCACAGGACGGCTGTTTCTCTTCTGCTGCTATGCAGCTCTGGGATGCCTATATAGGAACTTTGTTACTTCTAGAATTGGGGCCAACCCCTACCGACAACAGAGTTATCAACTATCATGTATCGAACAGGGGAATCAACCTCTCTCTATGGCAACTTTCTCTCAGCTGGCTCCGCCCACCTTTGTCCACGAAATAAAAAAAAATAAGATCTAACGCTGAGGTTTTCGAGAACATTCCAAAACATGTGGCAAACATGACGCAATACCTCATAAAAATATAAAAAAGATTTACATAAGATCTCGTTCCTATCTCATATGGATTATATAGCACTCTTAAACAGTTACATAAGACTTTGTAGCAAAATAGATGAAATAATAAAGTTAATTTTTAAAAATAATGTAAATTTACATATATAGACTTGAATGAAAAATACAATAAAATTAATAATGAGTCTTACGTAACTTATATAACAAACTTATACCTACATGAGAGAAACTCACCTTAGGAGATGGCTATTCATCTCATATACACAAATGAAATATATAAATGAAATACATAAATAAATTATTTACTCTACACTAGATCAGTTTTGTAAGAATATAAAATGTACATATACATACATATCACAAACATATATAGTTGATTCTATGTAAATATATATATATATATATATATATATATATATATATATATATATATATATATATATATATATATATATATATGTGTGTGTGTGTGTGTGTGTGTGTGTGTGTGTGTGTGTGTGTGTGTGTGTGTGGGCCTGTGCAATCAGCTCTTAATCAACAAGGTAGGTAAAGTATGCACGAGAAAAAGTACAAAATATAATCAAACTATCAAGGGAGCCTTATCAATTGTATTAACTTTTAGGATCTTAAATAAAAAAAAATTAAAAATTTCATAAAGGATTTTTGCTTGTCTTGGTATATATCACGGCTACTAAGAAACGAAAACTTCCCTTAATTACTTTCATTTTGGTCTCTTGGAATTAATACGATAATTCAAAAATAAAATTTTTGGGGGTATCATTTGTAAATTCTAAAGTCAATGCCAAGTCATCAGAAAGAGACACACACACACACACACACACACATATATATATATATATATATATATATATATATATATATATATATATATATATATACACATATATATTTATATATATATGCATATATATATATATATATATATATATATATATATATATATATATATATATATATATATATATATATATATATATCTATCTATCTATCTATCTATCTATTTATCTATATATATATATATATATATATATATATATATATATATATATCTATCTATCTATCTATCTATCTATATATATATATATATATATATATATATATATATATATATATATATATAGATATGTATATATACATACATACATACATATATATATATATATATATGTATATATATATATGTATATATATATATATATATATATATATATATATATATATATATATATATATAAATATATACATATATAGATGTTGTTCTTGGGACGTAATGTTTCACTATTTATTTCCTTCTTAAATATAATTTTCAGCAGATTCCCTGATCAGATCATCTTTACTAATACGGAGATAAATCTGTTTACTTTGCTTTTTGCATCTCCTCTTGAGGAATATTTGCTCGTCCGCTGTGATTTATCTCTTAATAGCTAGTATCAACCATCTTATGGAGGCAGGACTAATGAACCTCCCCTGTTGGCTCTGGACAAACATGTGTAGTATTTGATGCCTAAGAATAATGATGTGTAGCATCTCTCTCTCTCTCTCTCTCTCTCTCTCTCTCTCTCTCTCTCTCTCTCTCTCTTGATCGAGATCCAGTATCGGCAGACCAGTCTAACGTGGTCCCACAAAGTCATTTAACACAATTTTGATAATGTGAGAATTACATACTTGTTAACTAAAATATGTGAATGACATTTTGACGCCTTCTAAATCGAATTCTGTAAATGGTTCATTTTTTCGTAACTGAAATAACCAAATTTGATTAAAAAATAAATATTGTTAAATATAACATTTGAGGATTCTATACTTTTTCCAGAAAAAAATAATCTATTATTTTGTGGCCTCAGAACGGGTTCTACTTAATACATCTCCAGAGAATTTGAAACAATCCCTG
>NC_090736.1:84680519-84690519 GCF_036898095.1 Palaemon carinicauda
ATTGATTACATGGGATTTCATAAACACATCCATTGCTTTGTACAGGTGAATTTCTAATTAACATATCCTTTAAAGTACCATTTTTAAAAATAACATTAACATTAAAAACTTTCATTAATTTAGGAATTGTCAAGAAATTATTGTGGAAGGGTAAGATGAAAAGGTTTTGCATATTAAAATCAGTTTTAGAGTCAGTTTCATAAAAAGTTTTCTTTGCTTTATAGAAAGCTGTGTCGATAAAATTCTCCGGGTATTGTAAATTACCTGCAATTTCCCGGAGCTTCCCAAGCTCAGCTTCAAGGAATTGAGGGCAACTGACCCGCAGTGCCCTTAAAAACATAGATGAAAATACCATCATTTTTGTCCTAGGATGATGATTGGAGTAAAAATGAACGTATGAATCCACATTTGTCGGTTTTCTATAAACTGAGAATCTAAAACCTCTATCATTTCTTAAATTAACACATCTAAAAATGCCAACCTATTGCAGGTAATTTACAATACCCGGAGAATTTTATCGACACAGCTTTCTATAAAGCAAAGAAAACTTTTTATGAAACTGACTCTAAAACTGATTTTAATATGCAAAACCTTCTCATCTTACCCTTCCACAATAATTTCTTGACAATTCCTAAATTAATGAAAGTTTTTAATGTTAATGTTATTTTTAAAAATGGTACTTTAAAGGATATGTTAATTAGAAATTCACCTGTACAAAGCAATGGATGTGTTTATGAAATCCCATGTAATCAATGCAATAAAAGATATGTAGGACAAAGTGGTAAAGACCTTGAAACGAGACTAAAACAACACAGATATAATGTTCGAACAGGAAACCAAACAAGTAGTTTGTTTCAGCATATGAATAACCATAATCACACTATTAATTGGAAAGGGGCAAAAGAAATTTTATATTGTAAGGACATAACAAAACGAAATATCATTGAATCATGCATCATAAAGAAAAACCGTGTAAAATTGATCAACAATAGCCCAGGAATGTATAAACTTGATGAACTACTTATAAACAATGTATTTAAACAATTGTCATTTTTAAACTAGCTGTAATTTTTAAACTCACTGATTTTTAAACTATCTATAATTTTAAACTAGTTGTGTGCTAATTTTTTATGTTATTGTATTATTTCTTGTTTACTGCTGTCACAAAGGGGACTTTGATCCTGTACTTAACTTTGCATCAATTGGACCTGAAGAGGTATGACAATACGAAAGCGCTAGTCCAAGAATTTCGTTTTTCTGATCCTTCCTCCAGCATAGTGACAAATATATATATATATATATATATATATATATATATATATATATATATATATATATATATATATATATATATATATATATAAATATAAAACCTAATAATTTTGTGTTGGCCCTGATCAAAAGCAATTCATTAATATTTATAAATGATGAGATACTGCACAAAAACGAGGGAGGTGGGGAGCTTGAAACCCGGGGGGGGGGGGGGGGGTGGGGGGGGGGTGGGGGGGGGGGGGGGGGTGGGGGGGGGGGTTTAAGCTTAAAACGGGCTTCAAATTACCCCCCCCCCCCGGGGTAGATTAGGACCGGTTTCAAGTTACCCCCGGGTAGCCTGAGACCGGTTTCAGACACGGGGGGGGGGGGGGGAGGTTAAGATTTGGAAGGGTCAATTCCAAACCGTGTCACCGGGACGGCGAGTTTAAGCTGTTTACTGGGGAGACCACTGCTGTGGTTGGGCACCACAGTGGGGGTTGGGCTTGCCTGGCTGACGTTCTGGTGAACATCTATTCTGGTGAAACTGGAACTGAAACCAGTCACCTTTAACCTTACAGAATTGATACCAAGTTAAAATTGCTGGAAACTTTTTACATAGAAAGAAACTTAAACCTAATTCAAACCCAGATAACTCTACTTTCAGTAGAAAAGTATTTTAATTAGTATTTATATTTACATGTTACCTTCTTGTTGCTCATGTCTTTTGAAAAATTTTTTAGCGTTTGTACAAAAATGTGTTATTAACTTTTCAGAACCTGATGAGAACAAATGACCGGAACGTTGAAATAAAGGAGATTAAATGGCAGATAATGATTCAATTCGTATTAGTACTGCAATTCCCCATTCAACTACATTTTCCCTCGTCTAATAAAAATAAAAATGAAAATAATAATAATAATAATAATAATAATAATAATAATAATAATAATAATAATAATAATAATAATAATAATAATATGTTTCCACTACTTTCAACTGATACAGCAGTTCCAGCCACAGCACAATCTGTAATTCATTACATATGATTTTAAGCAGTATTTGTCAATTGAGTAATTGGATGCTTGAAGCCAGCAAATTATGAAAACAAATGACACAAACTCGTCATAAACATGGCGAAAACCAGATTTTATCATATTAGACCTTTATGGAGTCTGTTTTGGGGACGAGGATTATTTTACAAAATCTTTGAACTTAAGTATGACCTAATAACCTAAGGTGTCCAAAAATAATGTATACACTCTTTGCACCGTTACAACTTGTTCAATTTATTCGATATTCAATGTGGAAAACAGATTTACAGGAGATAAACAATGCACAGTGAGAAAGTAAGGATACATGGGGCAATTTGAGATTGTTAAAAGAAAAAAGAATCTGTTTTCCACGTTAATATCAATAAATTGAACAAGTTGTAACAATTCAAAGAGTGCATACATTATTTTGGGACACCCTATATATAAAATATCTTCCGTGAATATATCCAAGTCAATTTCTTTTGTGTCCACTATTCCGTGGAAGTTAAATATTCTACTCATAAAGTATATATTTACCTCCGCCCACGAAATTGGAAGGAAATTATGTTTTACCCCCTGTTTGTGTGTTTGTTTGTGTGTGTGTGTGTGTTTGTGAATAGCTTCCTGGCCCTAATTTTAATCACAGCCTAATGAAACTTTTAGTGATTAACTGTTATGTAAGAAGATGAAAATTATTAAATTTTTGAGAATCTCCCACCATCACCAATCCGCAGTGGCCGGGATTGATGAAATCTGGCCAAACCCTAGACATGAATTGATATGTCTAAAGCCTTTTTCCTGCAGTGGACCAGAATCGACTGCATTTATTGTTGTTGTACGTATCCCGGTTCATTAAAACCTGTCACATCACCAGTAGTCTAGTTGGTAGAGGGGGTCTGCGTGCACCCCCCGGAAATCAATTTCTAATTGATGTCTTCCTATGGGGAAAAATGTGTAGAAAACAGTTTGCTATGTTAAAAATTTGAAATATTGTCCCACGTGCCTTTTTTATGCAAATTAAGCCGCCATTACATGAAAATACTAAAATCGCTATAACTCCGCCAATGCAACAGATAACTGCAAAAATAAGGTGTCTAGACCCAGGTTTTGAGGGTCTAGCATCAATATAAGACCAGTCTCATAGTGACCACATGTGTTCCTGACATGTAAGATATGCAAATTAGTGCCGCCATTACTGAAAAACCTATTTTTACCATATCTTTGCAAATGTTATAGCAATCGTGAAGAACGTGTTGTCTGTACCCTTGTTTTATGGGTTGATGTTTATTATTAGACTATATTTGAATGTGCCTTTTGCTTATTTGTTTTATTATAATGAGATATAGTCAGGTAATGAGAGATTCTGAGGGTACTTACCAATTAGTGTTTATTAAGCAATGAAATATTTTTTATCATTTCATCATAGGTGGCAACACTTTACTGAATAGGAGAGGATGTGATTCATTGAATCCGTGTCATTTATATTGGATGAAGCAGTGTGTTTTTCAGCAATTTATGAATCATTCTAGGTTTATCTTTTCTAGGTTTATCATAATTTAGTCTGCTTATAGTCAGATAGGTAAAAGGTGTTTATATAATCTCTCAAGCTCTATTTGATAAGACAATTAATGCAATTACTTGCATGACTTAGTGTCATTGGTAGTAATATTTCAAAACACTTCATCATGTTGGTTATAGGCCTATACTTCTCATTTCAGAGTAATAGTTTTGGTATAAGTTCGCCATCATGCCAAAGCGAAGGAATGCTGAATCTGCCAGCACTGAACGCACCAGCCTGAGCAAAAAGCCTGCTTCACCTGCACCTGTATGCATGCTTCATGTGTTATCCATCTCTGATCATGGGCCTTTTACCCCACTCAGTAGAATCAAAGGAACTGCATTTGATAAACTAAAGCACCTTCATGAAATCCGGGACCTGCGGCTCTGTCAGCCACATGCATCTCCCTATCGTATGCAGTCTGTATGCGACCAGATTCCTGAGACTGTCCCCGAGGACCTTGAAAATAATGGGTATCACCGTCAGTGTTATCAGCGGTTCTCTGGCAATCTGCATCTTATAGAAAATAAGACAACTGAGGAACCACAGGCATCCACCTCGCTATTGCATTCACCTCGTAGACATTCAACTGGACCTGTCTTTTCAGAGGAGTGCATTTTTTGTGAGAAAGTAGAGATCAAAGGTGCTGATCGAAAAACTGTACGACCTGTCCATTTCTCATCTTGGAGAAACAAGGAAAATGCATGGGAACAAATTGAATCGAGAGCTGAAAAAATGGGCATGTTTCAGCTTCATAGACGTGTGAAAAATGTAGACCTCTTTGCTGTAGAAGCAAAACATCACCCATCATGTTTGAGATCATTCCACACCGCATTTGCTAACTTTGAACGCGGGGTTAACAGAGCAAATGACCCAAAGCGTACTGAACACGCGAAGATTTCGGCCGCTTATGAGAAGGCACTGAATTTTGTACGGGAGCACATTCGAACTCATGTCATCCAACGGAATGAAGTCCTGCATCTAACATCATTGCGCTTGCTCTATATTGAAGAACTGAAACGCAATGGGCAGGAGAATGAAAACTACCGCTCAGAGAAACTCCTGAAACGTCTACAAAATGATTCAATCAAGGAGCATGTGTCCTTTCTGAAGGTTGATCATGACAAACTTGATGCAATTTCATTTTGGCTTGTGTACAATTCCAATATTTCGGTTAACGATGCTTTAGCACAAGCTTACACGCTTGGTAGCAAAGACAAATACCAAAACGCTGCTCTGCTTCTTCGCAGTAATATTCTACAGGCTTACAAAGACTCCAAAGTCCTCCCATGGCCGCCAACATTAGATGATATGGACCTCAGCTGTGATGATCTACTACCATCTGATCTCATTCGTTTTCTAAGCATGGTGATGTCAGGAAAAGAAGACATAGATACAAGTGAAAAGATGAAGCGACTGGTATTCTCCATTGGGCAAGACATTTGCCGTGCAGTGTCAGATGGAAAATGGAAATTACCAAAGCACATGCTACTGTGTGTGACCGTTCGACACTTGTTTCGTAGCAAGCAGCTCACCAAGATATTGCACCGACTTGGTCACTCCGAGACATATGATTTTGGTTTAGCGATGGAAACTGCACTGGCCAAGGTCCTGGATGAGGTATCAACCTATCTCACACCCCAGATTGTGACAGGAGAGGGCAACATGGTATTTCATTGTGAGTGGGACAACCTCAACAAAACTACAACGAATGTTCATGGCAGCAATATTGTCAACAGTGCTGGGGGAATCATGGTACAGGAGGTCAAGCCCGGGATCCAAAATTCAAATGTCCGAATGCTTCCAATGATGGATAAATCCAAACAGCGTAGCTTGAAAGTTGATACACCAGAAACCCTCCCACCCCTGCACTTCACTCGTATTGGACCAGTGTTTCCAGATGGCTCTTCATTCACACCACCTGTTAAAAATGAAACAGTTTATACTACCAAGAAAGAAGAGTACTATGTCTGGCTCTTCAGCAGGTATATTGGAAGCAGTGGTGAACAGCCTGTGCCTGGACTAGGGGGGTTCATCTCTGCAACTGGAACTCCGCCACCAAGGAAATCAACTGTTGACTACTTTACACCTATTCATCAACCAATAACTGACAACACAGTCATTTGTGAGCTACTGAAGCGGTCTGAGGCAGCCACAGCCGAGGTGGGTCAGAAATGGGTCCTCAATACATTTGACCTTGGCGTTTGTATGAAGGCACTCCCCATTATTTGGCGTTGGCCAGAAGAGTTTGCCAAACATGTTGTAATGATTGGCCCCTTTCACACATCCATGAACTTCACCGGCATGCTCACAGGCCACAAAATGAAGGGTTCAGGATACACTGAGATTCTCTTAGAGGCACAGCTTGTGACAAGTGGATCCATAAAAGGTGTTCTTAGCGGAAGAGCATATGCCAAGTCCCTGTTTTGCATTAAAACTGTTTGCGAAGCAATGGAAAGGCTGTTGATTGAACAGTTTGCTGAGGAAGAGAACACATTGATGATTGACAATCCTTCCACACTACTGGAGATTATCGAGTCATGCAACCGGGAGAACCTTGAGGACGCACTCAAAGATGACTCCACCATGAACCTTATCAGAAAGTATCAAGCCTACGAGGACAAAGTACGCCAGGGCCACTTGGGAAAGACTGCTACTTTCTGGATGTCCTTTGTTGATCAATGTCATCTCGTCTTCATGCTGCTTTACTCCGTTAAAACCAACAACCTTCAGCTGTTCCACTTCTGTAATGGAGAGATGGCACCACTCTTCTTTGCATTTGATGGGCAGAACTATTCAAGGTTTGTTGAACATGTATTTCATCTCCTTGTTTCTTTGATAACTATAGAATGCCGAAATATACAAGTTGACTTATACAACCAAATACAGTGTCAGCATAAACACAAACACAAACATGTTCCCACAAGTCTCTGTCTCCCTATTTTACAGGTACCTTGTTTGGTTGGAAGTCTATCTAACAAACATGGAGAAGATACACCCAGGGGCAAAAGACCTACTAACCAAGGGTGGACTCGCGGTGGCAAGATCGATGATACCTGGGGCACTCAGTGCAGTTGACAAAACTATGGAGGAAACATTCATGCGGTTCGCCAAATCATCAGGTATAGTACCTGGTTCATTGAATGGCATAGACAATTATCATATTGATACATGTACACAGATGAAAACTTGGTTTTATACTTTTCAGGTGGCTTTGCTGGACTGTACAGTCAATTTGGGGCATACCAGAGGTGGTGTCGCACAACTTCCACGCGGGCCCAGTTTCATGAAAAGACCCTTGAAATGGCTGGCCTTCTTGACGATCCTGACTGCCCAAGGGCTGGGAGGCATCGCGAGCTTGAGAAGGCAGAGATAAAGAAGAGTGAGAAAGCTGTTCAAAGAGTCATCACTGCTGTCAGAAACTTCACGAATCCATTCACAATCCCAGATAAGGACAGGCTCTACTCCTTAGCCTCTGGTTCTCCTACATCCAAGGATGTTGAGAGGGATGTGCTGGAAGCTGACGCTGTAGGAAAAGCTGCAAAGGCTGACTTTATTACACGTTTGCAGAGCGGCCACCAAGGAAGCTTCTTCGACCCAATCAAAAGGAAGAAACTCAAGACCATGGAGGCATGCAACAAGAAGATCAAGCTCACATCATTGCAAGGAAAGGTAAGTTTATATTTCATTGAGCAAGTTATGTATTGTTAAGGGACTTTTGTACAATCTGTATTACAATATAAAATTATAATATATATTGTTATTTCAGGTCATACAGTATCAGGAGCAAAGCAATGTTGCATTCCTTCTCCTTGTGAAGTCACAGTGCCTAGATGAACCAATTGACTTGGATGAACTCATGAAGTACAGCCTGATGCCAGTGCCTCCAAGTATTGGAACATCAGATGGATTTTTTGCGAAGACCAACAAAGCCACCATTCTGCACTACCTGATGGAAGAGTTCAACCAAGATGAGCTGCCTTATCCAAAGGATGCCCTATTCATCCAGGATGGAATGGCACTTCTCCATGTCCTTTCTAACTTGCCCCCGACCTGTGGGGAGATCTGCCTTCAGATACTTGACCAGATGATTGCCAAAAAACATTTCTTGTTCTCAACTGACAGCTATTTTCCGGGATCCATCAAAGCTCAGGAAAGACTTCGACGTGGCAGCTCAGAGAGGATCATTCTTGCCGGACCAGCAACAAGAAAGCCATACGACTTCAAGGTGTTCCTTGCAAATGACGACAACAAGAAGCAGCTCTGTCAACTCATGCTGCAGGTATGGAGTGGCCAACAGGCGGCATCTAGACTGGAGAGAACTGAGATGGCAGTACTGATTGTCGAGGGGAGAGCTCATCAGTTCGTTTCCAAAGAAGGCAAGGTATGTGAAATTGCACCTTTATTTTTAGGATGACAAAATTCATTTACATGTTAATCCAAAATATGCTCAATGACCTTTTTTGTTTCAGGTCGAGGTGCTTGAGATGCCCACTATATACAGTAACCTGGAAGAGACAGATACGAGAGTGGTGTTGTACCTACATCATGCTGCTGCTCTTGGTTACAAGAATGCTATGGTTAGAACCCCTGACACGGATATCTTCGTGATTCTACTCTACCATGCCCATGCTATCAAACTGACTGTGTACCTTGATACAGGATCAGGAAAGCAACGTCAGCTCATCAATGTATCTGAGCTTGCACAATCATTAGGGGAGGACTACTGTGCTACCCTTCTTGGCTTCTATGTCTTCACTGGGGAGGATTGTACCAGTGCTTTCAAAGGAAAAGGGAAGGTCGGTCCACTAAAAAAGCTTGAGAAGAACCCGAGATTCCACAAGGTGTTCAGAGAACTTGGAATGACTGGAGCATAAATGGCCTAATGTTGAACCAGTTAGAACAATTCACTTGCTTGATGTACAGCCAAAGTCGTGATTTGTCCGTGGATGCCGTCCGATCTAAGATGCTTCGAAAGATGGTAGGAGAAAATGAAAAATTAACATTGAAATCTAAGGTGGACTTTGCTCGCCTCCCTCCATGTCTTTCAGCATTGAAGCCCCATGTCCAGCGTGTGAACCACCGGGTTTGTTTGTACAAACGAGCTAACGAACCCATTTGTGAAAAGCCAAACCCCTACGACGAGGGCCAGGGATGGATAAAGACAGAAGAAGGCATGCTGGAACCATTGTGGTCATGTGGTCCAGTACTACCTACCTCACTAGTTGATCTCCTTGAAACTATTGATGATCAGGAGGAAGCAGAAGATAATTGCGAAGACGAAGAAACAGATTCATTTGACTTCGACAGCGATGAAAGCGATGACGATTGAAGCTTGTGATGACAGGGAACATTTAGATGATTTCCAGAAGCATCTATATCTTAATTTTTTTTTCTTCTTAATGTGCAAATGACACTTGTGATGAAAAAACGACTGGCCTTATGATGTTCTTTCACCCTTAAAATACGAGTACAGGCAACACGTTCTTCACGATTGCTATAACATTTGCAAAGATATGGTAAAAATAGGTTTTTCAGTAATGGCGGCACTAATTTGCATATCTTACATGTCAGGAACACATGTGGTCACTATGAGACTGGTCTTATATTGATGCTAGACCCTCAAAACCTGGGTCTAGACACCTTATTTTTGCAGTTATCTGTTGTATTGGCGGAGTTATAGCGATTTTAGTATTTTCATGTAATGGCGGCTTAATTTGCATAAAAAAGGCACGTGGGACAATATTTCAAATTTTTAACATAGCAAACCGTTTTCTACACATTTTTCCCCATAGGAAGACACCAATTAGAAATTGATTTCCGGGGGGTGCACGCAGACCCCCTCTACCAACTGTACTACAGTCATTCAGTAATCCTGCACTTAAAGCCCATCAATTGCGTGTAAAAGCCTCTTAAATACATTGCACTTAGTCTAGCTCTTCCTGGATATCAAAATCCTTCCTATCCAATTCGTCTCTAACACCCTTTTTTTAAACCATATCTATGAATTAGTATCTTCCTTTGCCATCTCGTAATCATAAATTTTACCGTGTTAATCATGAGGCCCTTATTTTCAAACTTAAACATTTGGGAGTGGGTGGGTCGTTCCTTCCCATCATTAATGAATTTTCAAGTACTAGATCGCAAAGAGTTGTTGCTG
>NC_090736.1:84695519-84698019 GCF_036898095.1 Palaemon carinicauda
AAAAAGACAGTTGAAATAGTTGGCACACTCAGTCCACCTCTATTCAAATGATCTAAGAACTCAGATGACACCTCGTTACCATCTTCATCATCCATGATATCCTCCATACTAGTGCTATTACAATATTTATGAACAAGGTATCCAGCCAAATATACAACTTTATGCTTAAGGTTATCAGCAGACCTCAAGAGCTCCCGAGTGTCTTGAGGAGTGATCTCGTCAATGAGTGCACTTCGCTCATCTGGATTTATGGAAGAAGTACAATTCTTGTCGCAATCAAGCACACGAGAACTAGATTCTGGCATAATGTCATGCTTTAGAAGTGTCTGCAAATTTATAACTTTTGCTGCAGCCATAATGTCAACTACATCAATGTAGAAGCTTCCACCACTTCTTTGCCTGGCTTGACCGAAAAACTTTTCCAAGGCTTCATCCGCGAATATAGCAGGAAGAACGTAGTCAAAGTCTTTCTCTGCCAGAAGCAATTTGGCAGCAGCCACATTATTACGTGTAGACACAATGAATGCTTCAGCAGTTTGCTTAGTTAACTTCAGCTTACGACCACTACCTCCTTGCCATGTGCAGGTCGATATAATTTGGCAGGCGTCCTCCAACTTAGTGAAAGATGTACAGTCTGCTGTCCAAGGCTGTCTGGATTCGTCACGTAGATGTCTAGCTGAGAAACGGTCTTTCACATTCATCATCTTGAACCACTCACTCATTGTCTGGGTGAGAATGATGATGCCTTCGCTGATGCCCAATGAATCCTTGAAGGTCTTTAAGGCAGCAACAGTCTTAACATTGAACACCTGACATACTAAGGGTACACTCTGGCGTTGAAGGGGTTTGGGGAAAACAGCGGTGTGCGTCAGCTTGGTTAAGCGAATAGGAGTAGGTCGGTCGATCTCATAAAGCTTCCGAATATCACTCCAGTAAGCTTTGTACTCATTGCCATGTACAAGAAATGAGAGTGTCTGGCCATCAACAGTAATCCAGTTGTTACGAACATTTTTGAAGATGTGCACGTAGTCGTACACTAAGAACATAGATTGCTCTTGAATGGATAGCACTTGACAACTTCCAGGTCCTCCAAGTTTCGAATAAACACTGCGATTGGTATTGCAATTGTCACATATCAAAGAAATCACAGTACCGCCAGCACCAACTACAGCTGAGGCCGCCTCAGTAAGAAGTTCACTCAGCTTATCGCCAGATAGCTTTTTGCAGGGTAAAACGCATAGAATATAGCGTGGACCACCAAAATGGCAGGCAACTTCAACAACCATAGCATGTGAAGCAAGCATTTCATGGTCAATACCCGCTGCAACGTTTTGAGCATATCCTAGAACATGTCCTCCAGAAAATCGCAATGTCTCGATCAGCTTTACTTCATCAAACATTAGATTCACCAAACGCTGCTGCGGCTTAAGCTGGTCGAATAACGTTTTGAGGTTGGAGTCCTGCAGACTACTAGAAAGCACCTCTTTTATCTTTCTTGTTGATGGTAGAATGATTAAGCCAGATCGACGAATCATTTTGTATGCACTGGGTGATATGTTGTGAAGCTGCATTGCGAATATCAGAGTGTCGGTATGAAATCGACGACCATCAGGAGGTTTGAACACAAGCCGCAGCTGTGACAGAATGAAGGTTAAATAAGGAAGCTCGTGTGCCTCAGTCATTTTGCAGAGCTGGCTTATTATGTACTGAAGACTTTCCTGGCTTGTGTACTCATAGGTGTTTACCTGTTCAGTTATGGATCTAATCTGGGACCATTTTGAGAGCAAGCTGTTCTTTTGCAAAGGAAAAAGTCGTTTAGGCACCTCAATGCCATCTTTCTCAACTCTATTCAAGAATAGGAATCCAAAAGGTGAGTTGACTTGTTGTAGATGAAAGAACTGCTTGACAGTTTGTCCAGTAGCGTCAGTTCTTGATAGGTAGAGATCTTTCTGGTCTTTTATGACGTTAAAACCAGGAAAATAGGAGCTGATTTTGGCGTGAAATTGGTCGAAATCTCGGATTTTGTCTGCAGCCTCAGCAGCTGCATGCACCTTTTTAGCTCTTGATTGTGATGTAGAAGATGATGTTGGGCGTGGGGCTGAGGTAACCTGCTTCAAAGCTGATTTTGGTATTCCAGGAAATATTGATGGAGGCTGTTTGGGTCGCTTGCCACCCTTAACTGACACCCATTCACAATTGAAATGTGTCTCACAAATATATATCTCCTTCAAGCGTCTCAAGCTTTCTTTCTCATTCAGCATTGCCAATATCCATCTCTCCCTCTCCTCAGGATCTTTTGGGAAGGATATGACTTTTACATAAGGTGTCCCATCATAGTTCCCTTTACAACCAAAGCAGCTACAGTGACGTGGCATATTGTGAGATCACCAGCTGGACCGTTTCTATAACAAAAACAGAAACAAAACACATTAGTCAGTGAGATTTGAACAGAAAATGGGATTTGCATAGAAAACGAGATAAAAACAGGAAAAGTTGTGGG
>NC_090736.1:84708019-84714872 GCF_036898095.1 Palaemon carinicauda
ATTTCATTTTTATTTAAAACAAAAAATGTGCATCTTGATTGGCAATAGATGAAAATAAGTGTGTGCATGAAATAAGACATAATTTCATTTTTACCTGAAAACAACAAAGTTAAAAATTTCTAGGGTTTATTGTTCATTTCATTTTTATTTAAAACAAAAATGTGCATCTTGATTGGTAATAGATGAAAATAAGTGTGTGCATGAAATAAGACATCATTTCATTTTTACATGAAAGCAGCAAACTTAAAAAAATTTGCCTATAGCGACAATACGTCGACAAAGGCAGGATTGTTACCTCGATCGTGTCGAAATCCCCGAGCTAACAATATAAGCATTTTATGCGGAGCTAAATAGCTAAATCATTAAAGCAAAACAAACTGGGAACGTCGCTCTAGCAAACTAAATGACCCATAAGAGCGAGCGATAGCATCCTGGATGCCTCCGGTAGGCAACAGCTCTTGTTTACGTTAATATCACTTTTGATTTCATTCAAAATGACAAGAGCTTACATTTATACATAGTAAAGATAATACTCAACTTTCCAATATTTTTTCACATTAAGACAGCAAATATAAAAACATATTAGGTTTATTTTTCTTTCATTTTCATTAATTTTTTCGTTTCCTTTTTGTTTCTCTTCATTATGAAGATAAAAATAGTTTGAAATAAGATATATTTTTTTTTCCACATTAAGACAGCAAATATAAATTTTTTGGGGGGTTTATTTTTCTTCACTTTTATTATTTTTTACTTTACTGTTTCTTTCTTTGTATTTTAAGGAAATAGACGAAAAGTGTTTGGAAATATATAAATATTTTATTTACATTAAAACAACATATATATACAAGTATCACACTTCAATTGTGTACAAATATTTTACACTATTTAAATTTCCTTGTCCTTGACTGGTGGGGTATCAAGCTCCTTGGACGAGTAGAGGGGTGAGGGTGTCATGGCTTCATCAAGGTTGCTGTCGATGGTCCCCGGGGTCAGGACCGGGAAGGTCAATGGACTTTTGAATGCCGCTAACAGCGACGTTAATGAAGGTGCTGGTGAAGGAGCCTGGACAAGGGTGGGTGACGACACTGGCACTGATGGCGAGGTCACCTGGACAGGGGTGGATGACAGTGGAGTTGGCTTCCCTGGGTGCCAGTCCGTGGTACGGGGCAAGGAAGAAGGGCTTGACTGCGGCACCCAGTTATGACTGGCTGGACGATGCTGCTGCTGCTGCTCTGGCTGTGCATGCGAGGGTCCTGGTTGAGAGGACTGCCAAGGTTGCTGCTGGTGAGGGGGTTGTCAAGGTGACTGCTGGTGAGGGGGTTGCCAAGGTGACTGCTGGTGAGGGGGCTGCCAAGTTGACTGCTGCTGAGGGGGCTGCCAAGGTGACTGTTGCTGAGGGGGTTGCTGATGCACAGGGGGCTGTAAAGGTTGCTGTTGCTGTGGGCCTGCCCAGGTCACTGAGGATTGTTGCTGTGCCTGCTGGAAGACCTGAGTCTCGTCCCTGTAACGTTGTGTGAGATTGAGGCACTCTATTTGGAATTCGTGCCATCGGTGTACTGGGATGCCACGCATGTAGCCTTCCAGCAGGCATGCAAAATCGTGCACAATCTTGTGCTGGCCCATAAACGTTGGGGTTGACGAATCAGCTTTCGACACAAGCTGAAACATAAGAAATATTATAAAAATATATCATATATCATATATATGTATATATATAACAAACATTGTAAAAATTTAGTATAGCATCTTAATGCAACAGATAGCATATGTCAAAAAAATTAATACTCACATTCCTCAATATATTGCTGAAATCCTTCTCCGACACATAGGTGTCGCTGTGAGAGGTGTCAAGTGCTCGGCAGGACCCCTTCCCCTTGTCCTTCCTGGTGGTGGTAGATGCCTGGCTGCGAGACCCCGTCGACCTCACGTCATCGTCGACTTCGCTGGCTGTCGTGGCACCTCCTTCGGAGCCACAAAACTCCTCACTGGCGACTGTCTCTCCCCGGACGATGTGCTGTATGAGGAACGACCAAGTGTCCATGAGGAAGTCATCACGGCCACTCCTTTGGGCCTGGCCAGCTCCACTCTTCTTCTCCTTCTTCATAATTTTGCCAACCCTCGTCCTCAAGTTTTGTAGCGTTTCTTGCACTGGGCAGCAGTGGCAGGAGGTTCCAGCTGGCTTCCTACATATGCCCACCTGCTGTCCTTCAACACCTTGTTTACCCACTCCTTGTGTTTCTTGTCAAAGAGCATGGGGTTCTCCTTGACAAGGTCGGCCAACGTAGTCTCCGTCTCTTCCGTCCACTGGTAGTCAGGGATGTCCTTCTTAGACACCCGAACCCGCTTCTTCTTTAAATCGTCATCACTGGATACCTGGCTCTGGCTTGTATCCTGCTGTGTCTCCGGGATGACCATATCGAGACTTGAAAATGATGAATGAGGAGAATCTCGATCTGCAGTCTCCTCTATCACGTCCATTTTCCTCCCCCTTCCCTTTGGCTGCTTCAGTTTAGGCATGTTGTCTCCTCGCTGGCGAACTCTGGAATGGCTAGGAGTGTCCTCGGACCTCAATTTATATACCCCCTAATCCCCTTAATCACACGAGAGCTCCACCCCCTGATAATCCCCCACGAGAGCTCCACTGGCGGAGTAGGAGGGCACTAGCGTGAGTAGACGGGCACTAGCGTGAACCGGCGGGGAACTGGCGTGAACTGGAGTGAACGATGCGGGAACTGGCGTGAACTGGAGTGAACGATGCGGGAACTGGAGTGAACGATGCGCGAACTAGCGTGAACAGTGCGAGACAATGCGGGAGTACAATGCGTGACAATGTCAGTGGGAAGGCTGCGATGCGGGAACTGGCGTGAACTGGAGTGAACAGTGCGGGAACTGGAGTGAACGATGCGTGAACTGGCGTGCACGATGCGTGGAAGGGGAAGCATGGCACGCATTGGTACGCTCTGGCACGCCAGTTCCCGCACTGTTCACTCCAGTTCACTCCAGTTGGCGCATCGTTCACGACTATTTCACGGCCATTTAGTGCGTGCCAATGCGTGCCACAAACTTTAAACATTTCAAAGTTTTGGGCCCGCATGGCACGCATTGGTACGCTCTGGCACGCGAGTTCCCGCACTGTTCACGACATTTTCATGGCTCGTTCACGCGAGTTCGCGCATCAATGCGTGCCAGTGCGTGCCACGAATGCGTGCAAGTGTCAGGTACCCTTAAAGCTTCCATCATCAGCAGTTCGATCTGGAGTAAAAGAAATTTCAACAGAGTAAACGAGAACGGACAAGATGCTCTTCAAATTACAATTTTCATTTCCTCAACTTCAACCAGGAGGTAATCTTTTTATTTATATAGGGATACAAAGATCCATAAGAAGCGCGTGAATTGTGATGAGTATTTATTTATTCACAAACAATCAGCTAATGATTTCGCTTTGTATGAGAGAGAGAGAGAGAGAGAGAGAGAGAGAGAGAGAGAGAGAGAGAGAGGAGTCCATTTGTAAAAACAAAATGCTCACATGTAAAATAAATCTTTTAAAACTTGATGAAAATATTCAGTTATAATCCTTAAATACCCTTTTATCATTATCGGGCTTTGAATAACCCATTCACAATGTAGGTGGTAAGTTAGCCAGGCCACCAGCCACCCATTAAGATACAACTGCTAGAGAGTTATTGGGACCTTTGACTGGCCAGACAGTACTACATAGGAACCCTCTCTCTGGTTACGGCTCATTTTTAATTTGCTACACATACAGCGAATAGCCTGGCCCATTCTTTCCACATTCTCCTAAGTCTTCATACACCTGACAACACTGAGAATACCAAAAAAAGGTTCTGCGCTCAAGGGGTTATATAACTACTGCACTGTAATTGTTCAGTGGCTACTTTCGTCTTGGCGTGGGTAGAAGTCTCTCTTTAGCTATGGTAAACAGCTCTTCTAGGAGATGGGCAGTCCAAAATCAAACCATTGTACTTTTAGTTTTGGGTAGTGCCATAGCCTGTGTACCATGTTCTTCCACTGTTTTGAGGTAGAGTTTTCTTGCTTGAGGGTGCACTCGTGCACACTATTCTATCTTATTTCTCTTCCTCTTGTTATTTTTTTATCTTTATGGTTATATATAAAAGATTTATTTCAATCTTCCTACTGTTCTTGAAATATTTTATTCTAATTGTTCATTACTTTTCCTGTAGTTAATTTCTAATTTACTTTCCTTACCACGCTATTTGCCCCTTTAACAACAGCAATAAAAACAACAACAAATAATAATAATAATAATAATAATAATAATAATAATAATAATAATAATAATAATAATAATAATAATAATAATAATAATAATAATACCATGATTGAAAAAGCTATCATAATACAACAGAAAGTCTACGGGAAAACACTTCCACATTTCACAATACGCACAGGAGTTGATCAGCACAGACAAAATCGAGTCACTTACTGTACCGTTATGATCATTACTTTGTTAAAATTCATCGATGCCCTATTCAATATATCGCGATTATAACTTTGGAGGAGTTTATGAATATGCAGACCTAAGACAACATCTTTAAATTTGGTAAGTATATAGTGTAGAGACTGTAAATTATATACAGTATATATTTTTGTGTAAATATAGAGTACATATCTAATGAGCCAAAAGGTCAAGGCCGATATACTTCAACCGCCTTATAGGTTATCATTGCCTTACCGGATAACTCATACCCGAACCTACTATACATTTAACAGCATGGTCGGTTACGTTACAGAACATTTCCTATATTGATTCTATATCATTGCAAAAGTATGATATTTAAAAAAGGAACAAAACATCGTAACAATCTTCATATGGCAATTATCAAAATGATACATCACCTGGATGTATCATTTTGATCATTATCTTATAACGACTAGAAATTTCTAGTTTTCCTTAGAAAATTGCCTAATTATGCCTTTTCCCATTTTAACTTGGATTTTATTTATTTACAATATTTATGTACAGCTTGCTCTTTATTGTTTTACTTACTTTTACCCAGGAACATGATTATGAACACAGAGATGTTTGAAACGTCGTTATTTGTTGGTGATGGCAATAAATTTAAGAATGTTTGGCGTTTTCGTAATTCTCCAGTTCCTTATTATTATTATTATTATTATTATTATTATTATTATTATTATTATTATTATTACTACTACTACTACTACTACTACTACTACTACTATTATTATTATTATTATTATTATTATTATTATTATTATTATCATTTGCTTAGCTACAACCCTAGTTGGAGAAGCAGGATGCTATAAGGCCATGGGCTCCAACCGGAGTACGTATTCGTCTGTGTTTTAACGGTTGTTTATGATCATAATCCAAATCTTGCATGACAGAACGAGATTGAAGTGAGAAAATTTCTAAAAAGTGGCATTTGCTTTCTTGTATGTGATTTGCAACGACAGATATATTGACCAAAAATTGTTATGCTTCAGAAAAGTTATATTTTTACTAAACATCAATGATAAATTGATAAACTAGAAAGGATTTTCTCATTAGTAGTGATATAATCAACATTCCTGTACGCCCCCCATTCTGCTACTGATGACGAGACCATCGATCAAGTAGAAGCTACCATTTTGGAAGACCACCGTATAACTGTTCGTCAGTTCTGCAGGAAAGGTCATGCTTACTTTTGGAACCAGCAAGGAGTAGTGATGAAGGATTTCTGGGGCAAGGGTACTACAATTACTGGGACTTCCTATGCTTCACTACTGTAAATTGCGATAATCCATCAAACTCGAAAGGCGCGGCATGCTGACCAGAGCAGTCCGACTCCAGCAAAAGAATTCTCCAGTCCACAACTCGTATATCACCCAGACAGAAGCACACTCTTGTGCCTATGAAATTCTTCTGCAGAACCGCCCCCTTATTCTCCTAACCTGGCACCATCTGACTTTCCCCTTTCCAACCATGAAGTCATTTTGAAGGGAATACGTTTTCCAGATGATGAGACACTAATTTCCAAGGTGGAGCCATGGTTTGAGGGCTCAACCCAGCAATTTTTAACAAGAAGGTATCCAGAGTAGCACAAAACGATGGATTAAAAACATAACCCATGGCGGTGCCTATGTAGAGAAAGACTAATAACTGCTCCCAGTTTTGTCTGTTTGCCTGTTGGAAATGCGTCAGGGGAAATAATTAATGAACGCCTCTCGTATATATAGATAGACAAATATATAGATAGCCAGACGAAGACTGTTTTTGACATTTCTGGTTTTATTATTCCTTATTTAAAAAAAGGCAATTGAATGAAATAAGCTAAATGAAAATTTCTTTTGCTTTTGTTTTCATTGGGATCAAATGAATTTCGATCCTATTACTAAAGGATTTTATATACCAACGGCGCACCTTTTTTAATTAAATATTGTTATTTTTAACCAACTACACATATTACAAAGGTGAAAAGAACATTTGAAAATGATAGGATTTCATACCATTTGCAGATACGCAAATTAAATACGAGTAATAGAGATTCACTATAGTAAAGTTGAAAGGTGTAATATTATCTTTCAGTAAATAAATATTTGAGGCTGATAACGAGAAGCTGGAAGAATGACAAAGTATATTAAAATTGACTTAATTTATGGAATTTGGGCAATTTCTATAAAATATATCGTCTGACTAAAAGTTTATCTTATTTCAAAACATTTTTTCAAGTTTTGGAACTGAACTTTTATTATTCATTATGCTAATATTATCAACATTTCTCATATAATTAAAATCATGAGGCTGGAGACAGCGCCTGAAAACAATTCCCAACAATTGAAGTGCTCACTAATATATTTACAGGAAATT